>NC_142613.1:11428560-11580075 GCF_059453375.1 Lepisosteus platostomus
ACAATATTTTCATCCCATTGGTATGTTGGAGGCTGGATGAAGTCAGCACACTGTCGTTCGCTTAAAAAGTTATTCGTTGCAGGCATGATGACCACACGAGGCCCAGGGCTCAATAATGTTCATAGGAATGACAGAATAAGGAGGTATGAATATCACCTCAGATGGACTTGTCAGCAGTAGTGCCGAGTCCTGTTTAGTTTCACACCTTCTGGTCTGTGGAATGGCACAGGTCCTTTGAACTCCTTTGCTGAAACATTTTATAATGTTAATCATCAGCAAGAATAACCTCCAAAGACAAATGTTAGTCAATGTAATGAATTTACATATGTCATATGTTCAAAAATAACTGCATTTATTTTAAAAAATATATATTTTTTACATACATTTATATTGTAGTCATAATGGTAGTTATGTTGTAATTGTTTTGTTGGATCCTCTTTTAGATTTATTTAAAACCTTTCCTAATATTTTACCTCTCCCATTGCGAAAGTAGAAAAGTAGATGCCGTATTTTATTAAAATGAAAGATCTTTCTGTTTCTATTTCAAATACTTATAGATTTACCAATTCGCTTTTTTAGATATGTGCCACCATAACAAAATGTTATGAAAGTCCTAGAAAATTATGGTATGTAATTTCTTGTTTTCTCCGTGAGTTGTTGGATGAATTGTAAGACCCAAAGCGTACGTCTCAAACTCATAGATGGACCTTAAATTTATAAAACAAATTTAGATGTTCTGCATAAAAAAGACCTGGGCTTTATTTTCTTTTGAAGCCATGTTCACTAAAAATATCCTGTCAAGAAATCAGATGCTTGAGTGTACCGTTTTGCCAGCAAGACATTTAATGTGCAACATAGACCTTGACAATCCATTGTCCTCCTCATTAAAATTTAAGACGACATTTAAGCTGAAACTGGAATGAACTTTCGTAGGGAGTGGTGATACACAGATTGTTCTGGTCTCACAGTGCCAGTTGCCAGAGGCTGGGCACAGAAGCTCTTTATTCATGAGTAGTCATCCAGTCTGGGCAATGCAAAGATCTTTCAGTGATTGGCTTGTTAGCAGAGACCTGACCTATCACGTTTCTCTCATGGCGGTCAGGTTGTGGGAGGTGCACTGGAGTACAACACTGAGTCCAGACGTTGCTCTTGGCTACCTCCCAGATGTCGTCTTGGTTTCAAATGATTGACAACATGCTGATGGAAAGATAACCAGCATTACTGCAGCCTGGATTCTTAATGGGGGTCTAATATTAAGCAATTTAGAGGCTGCTGTAACTGAAAACCCTCCACCTTTAAAAGGCTATTACTAGCAGGTGGGTGGATATTGACGACGTGGGTGTCAAGAATTAAGACCTAAATCTGGATTTTGGAAGCATCAGATTTCCTTATAAACATTTTCAACCAAGGTTTAATTAATCTGGATGCTTAGTCTTTTGTGATTATTTTTTTCTTCTTTTCTCCACATTTTCATCCTTGCATTTTATCCAAATGTGATTTCAGAGCTCCTTTGAGAAAATGGAGTATTATTGGACACCATCTGTTTAATGGTGACTTAACACAATGATTAATTTATAAAGGAGAAAAGTTAATACTTACAATCTTGGTCTAGCCGTGACTTAAAAGTTTGGCATAATGTTTCTTCTGGTATACATGTGTGCTGATATGACGTGTGTTTCTAGCTTTGCATATTAACAATATGTACTTTGTGACCCTTTCGTGGGTTGGGATAAAAACACTTTTCAGTGCAGACAATATATGAATATTATGCAGCAGTTTAGGGGTAATGATTAGGGATTTGGACTTATATCTGGAGTGTTGTGTGTTCAAATCCAGAGTGGGGCACTGGCATTGTAAGTGTGACTAATGTATCACTTGGATAGCTCCATTAAAACACCTGCTGTATACATGATACTGCTGAGGTCACCATTGTTATCAAGTAATCAGTTACTTGTTCTAAGTTGACTTACCATATTAATTAAAGGGTTATTAAAAATGTGGTATGTTTACCTACAACAGATTGTGACCAGCCTATGCTCATGCAAAAATAGGAGTATAGTTAATGGCATGCTAAACTGGCATCAATATAAGTGATCTTTCCTTAGTGCCACTGTTACCCTTCATACGAATTGCAAAGAGAGCACTATATGTTTCTAAGGAATAAAAAACTGACTAGGAATAAAAAACTAGTGTCCACTTACTCAAAGTTAAACAAGGTACACTAACTTCAGTTTTAAAACAAATGTTTTTTAGTGTTGATTTTTCAAAGCAGTGTACCTTCATATACTAGATACTTAACATTCGTAATTGCAGTATTTCTTAAAATAAATAAAGTTCACTTTTATTATTTTAATAAAAATATGACAAGTGAGTGAATAGCATGCATTAGACCTTTTACTTCACTATCAAAAATCTGCTATATGGGAATTTGTTTACTACTGTGGATGTAGAAGCTGTGTGTTTTGTTTTAAATAAATGTGGATTTAGAACACTAATCCTTTGAAAGTTGAAAAGGTTGATGTCATGAACATTGTATTATTAAGGAACCAAGCACTGGTTTTCCATTTTGTTTTATAGGCAGTGACAAATTAGACTGTAGTTGTAATTAATTTCTGGAGGTACAGACCCATACTTTTTACATTTCAGCCATTTAGAAATATGGAGATTAATTTGTTCTTGACAGGCCAAGCTAGCATCAGTTTTATGTAGAAAACGTTTACGTGTAAGGTGAGAAGAACATATAAATGTAAGTGATGCATTAAATCCACATTGGAGGAACTCGACACGATATGTAATAAATAGGGATACATGAACGTGGTCGGGTAAAGTTACCTAAAAATAAAAGGCCTCCAAGAGAAGATCTCCCATTTCCTCTCAATAATTAGGGACAGTGTAGACTAGAAGGAAAGGCTGTTTATAACAAATTTCCGTTTCTCTTGAAGGTTCTGAAGAAGATTGCCAAGTACATCCAAGAACAGAACGACAAGATCTACGCACCCCGCGGCCTGCTTCTCACAGACCCTATAGAGCGAGGACTGCGAGTAGTATCCTTTAATTTATCACTGCAGCTAGTCCTTGTCAGAACATGATCATTCATGCTGCACCTCACTAAAATGAACCACTGCGTCATTTTGAGTGACTCATCTTTGGCTCTGGCCATGTTTGGTGTGCAGAAATTGTTTCCATTCTGTGAGGGTAGGGATGTGGGGAGACTAGTGGGGGGTCATTCACATTGTCATGCCAAAAGAAACGCAACTGAGACAGAATAGAGAATGCATGTCTAATTCTTTCAGCATTATTAGTAAAAATTAAGGATTAGCAGATGGTTTCATCCATAGCAACAAACAGAGATGAAGGGTGAAATACACATCATCAGATGCTGCCATTTTTACTAGGCACATGTTTTATGTCTCATCCCAAGGATGGAGCACAAAGAATTAAGTAACAGGCTCAAGGTAGGAAATGGGGAGCCAGTGGCAGTGCCAGTGCTTGAACCAAAAGCCTTGATCACTCCTTTGTGATTAGACGGCTTAGACAATGTACTGCATAGTCTTCTGTGCAGTTTTGTCTTCAACTGTTTACAGGAATATGCTACAATATAGAGTTGTGTAAATAACGTTGTGCTTGTGAATATGCAATACATAAAACCGACTGCTAAATTAATTAAGACCTCAATCGAAGAATTTTGTAATCTTAAACTAAAACTGCTTAATGTTCAAAAGGTGAATATGGGAAGTTGTAAGTAAAGGGAAACTGGTAAAAGTGTATCCAGAAGCACTAAAGTATCTTGAAACAACTCAACAGTGAGATGGAAACGCAAATGGAAGATGCAGACCAAATGACTCAATATAGCTCAACAGATTTTACCAGGAAGCCCTTCCAGAACACAGGAAAAAATATTTGGTTTTCAAATAGTGAATACATGTGCTGAAAATCACCTGCAGTTTTTTATTATGGATGATTACATTTATGGCAATAATAGAAAAAAATTTCAACTAGTTCTGTTAAAATTCTTTTCTTTCTTCACAGCAACTCTTGGGATTGCGTGATAATTATATTACAGACACAATATGTGTCAGATTGAATGTAGTGTTAAGTAATGCTTCGCTATTTGAGATCTGTGTAGCCAAGTTATAGGGATAACAATTTTAATGGAAACCAGAGATCCTCTGGTTGCTTGATTGCTAAGGAGAGGGAGAATGGGAAGTGGGGACCATGTAGTAATAGAAGGAAAACAAAATTAATATGTTTCATCTGCATAAAATCAACGAAAGCTCTTTAAATGCATTTCTCTACAAGTGTGTGGTACACTTGACATCCAGATTAATTGCAGTAGTGCCGGCTTTGCTGAGTATTGCTGAAACTGTTCACAGCTGTGGCCAAGTTTTCTGATGTATTATTTTATTGGCCTTCATGGGTAACTGGGTAATTCATGAGGACATCTTTGTCAGTTGCCAGTCCTGGCCATGTTCACCCAGTGAGTAAAGCAGAGAGTCCCTGAGTACTGTATGTTTTGTTTCATCTCTGATATTCTATTTGCTCTGTCAGGTATCAGGCACAAACTGGATATATTGAGATATTTTCTGTGCTAAAAATGTAAAAATTCAGGCATATTGTGTTATCCCAGATACTTAAGGCAACATTTACAAACATGATAATATCTTTGACAATGTATTGTTCTGAGATAATGAGTTATTGTTTATTAACAAGTTGGAAATACAAGAAGGATTCACTTTGTCCAGTTCATGCATTATCTATTCACACTATCAGGTTGTTTCAGAATCTTGAGAGCAGCAAGAAACATAATAATATATAGACAGTTACAAATCCTAGGATAGGAGGTCATTTGGCCCATTTGTCTCATTTAATTGCTAGTAAGTAATTCATCTGGGGATTCATCCAGCTGTTTTGTGGAAAGAAGCCCAGGTACCAAAAAGTACCTCCTGTTTTCCATTTTGAATGCACTAAGTCATAGTTTCCACTTGTCTTCTGGGTTGTTTTTCACTGTTGATTTTGAAGATATCCATTGGGATGACTTTGCACCCTGCCTTTTGAAAATTGGGAATACATGATTGAGGTTCTCTAAAAGCCTTCTCTGTTCACAACTTAAAATGTTCAGTACTTTTATCTTGTCAGTAAGACATTCTGTAATCTGGGAAATGTATCTGGATTGTCTACGTAGCAGTAATATCTTTTTGTAATGCAGTAATCAAAATTGTATACAGTATTTTTCAATGAGGTCTTGTACGTACATTGTACAATTGTAATGCATCTTTACATTCTACACTTTTATTTACTTATCCTAACATTGTTTACCTTATTGTGTTTCCACACTGTCTAGAAGATTTAAATGGTGTAGACACTGAAATCTTTTTCATAAGCAGCTTCTTTAAGCTCATTGTTTCCCATTTCCCATTTTATGTCATAAAATTTGTTTTGCCGCCTGAATGTTATTTTCTGCATTTTTCTAAATTAAATGTATGATGATTGGCCAATCTTGTATTCTGTTTAAGGCTTTTTGAATTTCCTTTGCAGCTTCTACTGTTTTCTAATCCTCTTATTTTTTATAATCAGCAATCTTGTCAAATTGAAGCATACTAAAATCTAAGTAATTGATATAATTAGGAAGAAGAGTGGCTCTCAGACATCTCCCTAGTTTTAACATTTTTTATCCGTACTGTTTTCTATGCATTAACAATTTCTTCATCCAAGCACATGCATTTCCTTGAATGCCTGCTATCTGCAATTTGTGAATTCATCTTTATGAGGATTACTTCTCAAGTCTTATTTAATTTACTAGTTCTTTGAACAAGCAACTGTTGTTGCCTGTTTTAAGAACTAGTAAATTAAATATGACTTGGCTTTTCTATATATGTTCAGACTGTCAGAATCATAAGGCGACACGTAAATTCATCTAGTTTAGTTCTTACAATTGTTTCCATAATTCCAAGCATAATAGAAGTAAAATTTCAAGTTTCCATTCTTAAACTGTTTCTATTCATTCTCCACTGATTTCATATCCATCCTGTCCTGTTCTACTTTCTTTAAGGTCTTAGTCATTCCTTTATATTCTGCTTTCCTGAAATTGTAAACCTTTGTTTATGACTCTACCTGTACAGTTAAAAAGTACACTTCAAAGAATACTCCATTATGATCACAGTTCCCTTCTGGTTTTCTCACGTCTGGATTTCTCATTCATTCATTGATTGTTTAAGATCATTAAGGACATTCCTTCTTGTAAGTGGTCCGAGCTGAGTATAAAAGCAGTCGTTTGTCATATGTACCATTTTACTTTCTGCTGCTGAGCTTCTATGTGAGAAAAGTTTGCCTACAAAAACACTTCTTCTTTTACACATATGTTCCTACTTTAATTAGACAATGTTGAGTTATAGTTCATTATGAATTTTATGTTATATCTCTGACCAATCTAGGTTCATTTAAGATCACTTTAAGATAACTTTATTGGCCATATCCAATTTCTTGTGTTAGGAATTTATCTTTTTGCATACCCCATTTTTGCCCTCCATGAGACACACAGACGAGAAGAGACGCTTGGGTGTCTGAATACAGATTTGAATTTATAGTGCTAAAGATATCCCTCTTGTTTCTTTCCTGCCTTTCTGGAATACTGTGTATCTACCTATCTGTCATGTGCTGTAGTTCACCATCACTCTGTTTCTGTGATTGCAGTTCATCATAATCACCTGTTAGTGTAGAAGATTAAACTTCATGCACTTTATTTTTGATACTTGTAACATTTAAGCACTTAACTACCTGGTCAGATACAGCAACTTTAAATTATGAATGAAACAATGGTTCTTTGACAGTGTTCATATAATGCATTGTCAGCTGCTTACTCAAGAAGGCACTTAGGACAAAGCATACAATGTTGTATCACCACATTGTACTTGTTTCATTTCTTTAAAATGATTTAAGAGGCTTCAGTACTCAAGGTGAAATGTTTCCTTAACAATGTGTTCTTCAGGTTGAAATCACCATCTATGAAGACAGAAGCACTGGCGCAGGAAGATAAAAGTTACCAAAGGTGAACATTTAAATCAAAGTCTCTTCCTTTGATTAACATTTCCAAATAACATTACTGTATCAGATATAGGTGTTAGAATGCATACAGTCATGACATGTATAATCCACTAAGTAAAGGAAGTTTGAGGTATTTTGTATCTGCTTTGAGATGCCTAAAAGCTTTTATGTCCTTCCAGCAGGCACAAATCCCCCTAACACTTGAATTCAGATGATACACTGCAGTAATCTGTGTTTTGTCCGTATTTTAATGGAATTTTCAGTACAAGAACCATGAGAGATTATCAGTGACATAAAATGTTCAGTTCAACTAAAACAGATTAGGGGTTAAATAAGATAATTGCTGTCAAAACATGATAAGACTTTTAAAAATATTTTATATAAGGATATTTTGAGAGTTGTCAAGTTTGACGAGAAAGGAACTGATGTATCTTAAACCCCAAATCTTTGAAGTTTCTAAATGAATCACATGTTGAATAACAATTGTATGCAGGAGATCTTTGAAAGTATAACTGGCTTTATTCAACAAGCTTAGACAAACCATGCGTAAATGCAAACTTAACTGATGTTTTGTATAACAATTCTTTTCATTTTGATGAATTTAGCATTTTTGTAAGTTGCACTTAAGTATGCTATGTTTAAGCATACAGTATACTGCTTACTTTTGCAATGAATTAAATCCACCCATTATCCAAAGCCACTTCATCCAAAAGAAAGTTGTGGAGTGCTGGAGTCTTAACTTTGCATATACTGGGTATAAGGTGGGGTTACACCCTGGACATGCACACCCAAGGGCCATTTAGAGACACCACTTCACCTACCAGCAGGCATGTCTTGGTGATCTGGAAGGAAACCAGATCACCAAGAAGAAAACTCATATAAACAAGGGAGAACATACTAGCTCCACACAGAAGGTTTGTCTCCAGTCCAAAATGCTTCTATTTCTAGTGTTTCATCTGCAAAACATACCTGTCATTATTCTGCTTTGTTCTGGGTGTTTTACATTTTTACCAGGCTTTTGTGTTTTAAAGTATCTATGTAGTTTCAAAATCAGTCTTGAAAACAAATATCAGCGCCTTCCTAGACAAGCATAAATCACAGAGCAGAAGCTAAAAAACATATTGGCATTAACTAATTCAGAACAAAGGGGGGGGGGAGCTGTTAGCTTTTTTTTTTAATCCACACCACAAGACCTTCCGAAGTACTTACTGTACTACCAAGCAGACGTTTTTCTATCAAAGAAACTATAATTTTGCATTTTAAAAAGGATAATTCTGGACTTCTATCTGGCACAAATAATTTCACATGATTTTTAGACAAATCATTGGAAGGTGCTGAAAGGCATTTCCAGCCCAAAAGTGAATTCCAATTTCTTTTTCAAAAGATATTACAGTCAAGGAGCCAAAAATGACTCCCTGAATGTTATGCTTACAAAGAAACTGACAATTGTAATCAATTTTGGAAAAATAATACACTGCGCTGAAGGAAACGAAATACATGAAACAATTCATTCTGATGTACAGAATTCTTTTCACTTTTTATGCATTCATAATATTGGCCGGGTGTTCTGAATATGAAATGCAAACACTAAAAGTGTGTTTGGATCAGTGCCACTGTGAGCAAATAAAAATGAGGTGTGTTGTAGTAATATTTCTTTGAAAATCCTCATGTTGTCTTACATTAGGGAGCAGTTAAAGGGAATGTCATGAATTTAGAGGTTCAGGAATAAATACCAAATGTTGGCAGCAACAGAAGAGTCACAGAGTAAGTCATCAACATATGGGGTGTGAACTTAGAGCAGTTCTTTTGTGGGTATGCACAATCTGGCCTGTTTAAGGTTCCTCCTAAATTCAAGTGGTGAAGGAATATCTCTCTTCTCCAACTCGCCTGCTATACAGTGGAGCTGCTGGCATGCAATCTCTGCACTTCAGCTGTGGATGAATTGAGTTCCCTTCCGTATTTTATGTGCTTTTGGGTCATTCTGGATGAAAGATGCAATATAAATGCAAGGATTAAATGACCCCTGTCACTGTCAATCTTAAGATATCTTGCTTTATGTATTCAGAAGTTACATATGACAAATAGGAGCATGCACTGATTGGCAAATGCCTTGAAATATACATATGAATATCTTGGCAAAATCCATTATGGAAGTCAATTTGACCAGTAGTATGGGTTTACATGCAAAAAAAAGTATAGGAAACTCAAGTTTGCGTTATTTGATGGGACAAGCCTCTGCCTAATATTTAAGTATTATGCATAAGTTTATAATGCTGTAATTTTCTACTGCAGATATTGTAATAAAATTATTTAAAAATCACAAATTTACCATAGCATCTAAATGAATTTCAACAGCTTGTGTTGAACAGACCCCAAAATCTGAGTATTTGTTATAGTTATGGACTTTCAGTTTTTAAAAAAAGAAACTACAGTGTCTTTTTCAATCTCTCTTGGTGTTTGATGTTGTAGAGAAGGTTCCTAATCGTTCTTCTTATGGAGGAATCAGTTTGGAATTTCACAGTATAGGTTAGTTTTTGTGATAGATTAGCCTCTTATGTGTAATTGCTTAAACCACAGCACATAGGAAAACATGCTATTTAGCAATGATGGCCATGAAATGAGTCATGACAAAGTTTTTGCCAAGTACAGCCAGCTGGGATCGATAAAAACATTCCATGTTGATGGCACGCAATCAAGACTTGTTGGGATGTAAAGACATATACTGCCAAGCATTACCAGATCTAGCACATAAATTGTCATTCTTATTTTTTATAACTTTTTTCAGAACTTCAGAAATATACACAGTAGCTTAATAATCACATTTGAGGAAGCTCTGTAAATTCAAACTCATCTAATAATAATAATAATAATAATAATAATAATGTATTATTCTAACAAGCAAGAAATCATTATTGTAAACAGCAGATGCTTAGACTCAGTTTGTAATGATTATAGGTTTTTTGTAACAAAATGTTTTCTTTTTTAATTTCTGTATTTCTCATTTGAAAGTAAGTAAGGGTATCAGAATAAAGTATCTGTTTCAAGAAAAAAAGCAGTGCATTGGTGGTGTGATGACATACAACTGCAAACAGTTCTACAGAATCAAAGATTTTTTTTTACTTTGTCATGAAGCGTATACTCTTCCACTGTATGAACTGCTGCTTTTATTAAATATGTGAGTAAAACATGTGTTTTGTTGTCTTGCAGCTATCGTTGTGTTGAAACTGCAGCTGGCTGGTTGGATATGAATTTTAATCTCTCCAGAGATCACCTTTCCTACCTTTTACCTGATTGACCAATGTGCCAACCTGTTCAGCCTCTCACCTGGTGCAGCCCCTCACTCCTACCCAAAGCTCTTTCTTGAGTCTCTGTTTCCCCCTTGTACCATGCATAGGTAATGTGTGTGTATCTGGTTTTCTTTCTCTTTCTTTTCAGAACTTTCGTGACAAGTTATTTATAAGTTAAGCTTCACAGGGAAGGCAGGGTAATTCTGTTTTCCATAGAATTAAGGCATCTTTTAAAATTAGATGTCAAAACTGAATACACATGGTTTATTTTTCTCTTCAACCACAGGTTTGTTTTGTAAATGGTGTGCTATATGTTGTTTTTTTTACTAATATTTAGTCTTACTATTTCCTTTCATTGTTTTGAACAGAAAGGTCAGACAAAAGCTGTCTTTAGTGTAGTCTTCTAATTGTGACATCAGTTGCTCTCTGTCCTTTGTGATGAGTATCATGATGTTCAGGACTGTAGGAGAAAGCAGATCATGTAAATCCCTGTGTTTATCTAATTATATCATTCCTGTGGTCTGCTCAGGTGATTAATGATTAATGTCAGGGCATCTCAACCAATATATGTCAATAAAGACAGCTCTTAAATAGCGGAAGCCTGGCTTTAATACAAATAGATTTTTTTATACTCTAGCTGATAAACCATTGAAAATGTCATCAAGTGTTATGTAGTTATGTATGTTTTGCATGAAAACTGTGTGACTTGAAAATGAAAAATTTGAGAAAAATGAAAAATCATCACTGAAATGCATAACACTACAAAACTATATGGATAAGTGGTTAACAGTTTGTCATGCTGCAAAAAAAGAAAATGAAGCTTTTTTTAATGTATGGAATATATATCTCCTAAACTTTAAGTGCAGTTATCTGCTCAGGTAATAATCATTCAAATAAACAGAACCTGCAACCCCTTGGTTGTGAGCTAAATGTCTCATCTTTCTGTTCATATCTTAAGAGTTAATATTTTTTTTTATACTTTGGATTTTTCAGTTTCTTTTTTCCAAACGATGTTATTTCTAATCATGTGTATTGTAGCATTCAAATGTGTACTTTTCTGAAAGAATATTCAACCTAATGCATCTTGTTGGCATGCCTTAATATTTCTGTTAGAAGGATCCAGTAGGAGTTTTTAATATATACTGTAATTTGAATTCTGTAACATGAAATACAGCCATGATCATAAAACAGTTTACCAGTTGGTTTGGTGAATTTAACTAATAGTGAAGCACAATATGGCTAGCAGTGGGCTACATCATGTGTTCACTTCATCACTGTTAAATCTAAAATGTTGAACAAAATTCCAATTGTCATATTTAAGGCTAGAGAAGCCATATGATTATATTAGCTATTGTAAGCAAGTTTGTTTTCTTTGTTTATGTATACTTCCCTGTGATTCATTCAACCTGAATCAGCAGGTTGCCTTAAATGATAAGGAAAAAGTGAGAAGAAAGGGATTTACATATTCTCATGCTGTTCATACACTCCAGTTTCTCAAATGTGTTTGCAGCCTTCCTACGTTTTCTGTTAAAATATGCACCTTCCTGATTTAATAAATGTTAATCTCTTAAACAAAAATGCTGCTCAATCTGGGCATCAAACTAAAGCAATATGTGATTTTTAAAAAGTATCTTCAATTATATATTGCATTTTCTAATACCCTTTAGCTTACAATACCATGTGTAAATCTTAATATACTGTACCTTGTCTTTTGAACAAAACATTTCAGTTTTGAAATAATGTGAATCGTTTCAGTGAATAATGACATTGTATTTTCTCAATTATGAAAAACAATGAGAGAGTTGCACAAAATCTTCAGAATTCTTATCTTGGCTGTTTATTTTCAGATTTAGCTGAAGCACATGGATATTTGGCCATGGGATGATGCTGCAGTACATGAACAATAGTGTTAGTAAATTAACATCCCTGACCTCTATTCCATACTCCACTGTAATTTTCTGAAAGTAATAATTCACCACATTACTTTCAATGTTTAGAGCAGAAAACATCGGGAGGATTGCAAGCACCTTTAAAGAATAAAATAATTGAAATTGTTGAGCTGTAAGTGTGGTATATGTAGTGCTGTAGAATAAGATGACACCAGGTTGAGATCATTCATATAATGTTGTGGGATGTACATTATCATATCCTGCGTTCTTGTGTAAAAAGTTAACTTGTATTGAAATAAGTTAAATAAAGCTCCTATTTATATCTTCTGGGAGCCATTGTACTGGCCTTTGTGTGACTTGGGACTGAGGATGGGTTTACATTTGGAAATTGTTAGTGAATTTCTGTGTGTAACTTAGCTGTAAAGATTACAACCATATTGCCATATTGGTAAGAAAATTGAAGACATTATTGATATTTATTCTACACATGCTGTAATCATTATTTAAATCCTCAATCTCAATTTTCTGAGATGGAGGATTTAAATTGAAAAAGTCTTTTTCTTTCCTAAAAATCCCGAATTACTGTTAAATTGCTGAAAGTAATTGCCAGGAATGAATTGGCAGGTGGATAATAGAAAAACGTTTGGCAGCACTTTTGATGGCAGATACTGCTTGCGATAATTCTGGAGACTAAAGCCTCCCTTGGGGTACAGGTAACAGAGATTTACCTCAAATTAAATAATACTGGTTTATTAGCCCTACCAGGACTACAAGCACGATGCCAGAATGTTTCATAGTTTAATACAGCGTGAAGTGGAGGATCCACAGTGGCTTACCTTTATTGAATGATGTTTAGAGATGATCAGGGTTTCTATATTTTTTTATTGAAAAGAAGGGGAAACCTTGCTGCACTGCATGGAAGTATTATCACTAAACATTCAGCGAAGGCAAGCGAAATGAGTGGAGATGTCTTGTTTTCTTTATCCCAGAATCAATAATATATTTAGTTAAAATGTGAGAGATTTTAGATGCACAAGATATTAGATCTGTACATTTTATCATAGATTTTAATTTGTTTCTGGATTTGACTGTATATTCATCATTAACACCCCAGGCTCTTCTGAATGGAGCCTTAATGTCTCTAGCTAGTGAAGGACCTCGGTTTAACATGATTGCTTGAAAGATATCCCATCCTGTATGAGAGTGAACCCTGTCACCATGCTTGGGTATTGCTTTGTAATTTCTGTTTCAGAAGGAAAAGAGACAGTGTCTGGCCTACTAACTCGAATGGCTTGACATAGGTCTGTGGACAGTCCTTAATCACATCTGGCCTCTACTGAATTGATTGGTATTGGATGGATAACTACAAAGCCCACTACTATAAACCTCAGTTAGGTTAGGTTGCATTTTATCATTTTGAGGACAGCTTTCTACCTTGTTTCAGTCAGGGTATTTTTTTTCTAAAAATCTTCATGTACAGTTTGAAAAGTTGGTGTATAATTCTAAAAACAAACAACTATCCAAGAGACAGAAAAATAACAACTTATTTCCTAATGTAACATTTTCCTTGTACTTCAATGAACTAATTCATCATTGAATTTCATAGGACTTTGATAGTGAGAATAGTGGCTTCTTTAATTAGCAGTGTTTAAATCCAAACAGCTTTTGATCTATTTATCTAGGGCAGTTTTCAACATGCATATGGAGTAAACGGTAATGGATGGGCATCTGGGTGGCACATTGGTTAGCATTGCTGCCTCACAGTGCTGGGGGCCTGGGTCCAATTCCAGACTTGGGATGCTTTCAGCATGGAGTTAGTATGTTCTACTTGTGTTTGCATGCATTTCCTCTGGTGCTCTGGTTTCCTCCTACAAAAGCATTCTGGTAGGTTAATTGACTTCTGTGAAAGTTGGCCCTAAGGCGAGTTTGTGCCTGTGCAACTGCCCAGCGATAGACTGGCATTATGTCTAGGGTGTACCTTGCTTGCGCCTATTGCTTGCTTCTGGTTCCCCTGCAACCCTGATTTGGAAGAAGCCACGAAAACATGGATGGGCATCCTCTCTTCCCATTTGTCTGGCCTGAGCTCTAGCTTTTCCATCATGTGATCAAATTGAAAAAATAAGAACTGGAAAATTAAAAGGGGGGCTTAACTTTCCACTTATGTGGATTGCTTTGCTCAAGAGAATGTCTTTGACTGGTCAATTAGATCTATTAAGAGATGTGTCAATAGGGAACAATTTTTCCTGCTTGGTTGAAGAGTTGGCTGTTGGCCACTGGAAATGATTTTACAGGCATGCAAAGTGCAACCTTCATCAGCCTGCTTCCATATAGAATGATTTCTCCTGGGATACTTAGGATTAAATCATATTATTGTCAAAAGGAAAGGCAACATTGCCTTGATGGCATGAGTGGATCCTCAAAGCCTCTCACAGAGAGCTTGGCTCACTCAGTTTTCTGAAAACAGAAGTAGCTGTTAGTAGTGAATTCAAATTATTTGTCAAGATTGTTCTGTTTCATGCACAGAACAAAGGGTATCCTTATACTGTACAGTATGTTTGCTATGAAACTTTACAGATGCCTTATTTGTATAAGTTAGAATATTAATAGACTGAATAAAGGAGAATTATTTTCCTATTTTCAGTGTATGTCATTTATCATTTATTATTATTTGATATTAAAAAAATCATTTGCACTTATTGATTTTGATTAGGAGAGGATATTGAGAGGATAGGCCAGTTTAAGGAGTATACCTAAGTCATTGTGCCTTTTGCACACTATTATTTTTACAGGGTGATCTGGTACCTTGACATTGGAAGTTCTTTCTAAATTCCAGACCAAGTAATGCCTTATTCCAGAACTGTATAATGTTTCCCTCAACTGAGTTTAAGCTTTTTGAGTTTGTGTTGGGAAAATAAAGAATATAACCAGGCAGATAGCAATTGGGCTGCCTGGTTTGCAGTGTTTCACCCAACTATCTTTGAATGAAAATAAATGTTTGAGCTAAAACTTTGACATGTATTTATGACGGCCTTTGAAAAATGTGCCTTCACTTTTGAACCTGTCAAACTTGCTTGAAATATATAAATAAATATAGATACCATATACATGTATCTGATGTGTGTATTGTTTTTTCCGCCATTACTGTAAATGCACACTGGTCAAAATAGTGCAGTAACTCCATTAGCCACCTGTATTTTTTAAATAGATGATTTCTTTGATCATCATGAGTTGATGTAAATCGTTTTAATCACAAGCAATATTAATTATTACTGCTGAACAGGAGCGATGAGGAAGATGATGGCAGTGATAACAGTAACTACTTATTATGGAACTTGAACTAGTGTTGCGTGCTATGGCATGACTTGATATGAAAACATCTCCTGGAAATAGTGCTGATATCATCTTGCAGAAAGTGACAACAAACGTTTAAGCCTGATCATCGCTTCCTTACAGTAGGCAGTACTGTGAGATTTATCTTTTAGACTTAAAAAGATAAACTTTGAAATGATGGAATGACCTTTATAATAATGTTTTGACATAGTCCACCTCACTTGACGACAAGACGTCCACCTAAGGAGTCTGTCAGTGCAGGAGGTTGTGGTTTTTAAGGGATTTGAAGTGAATGTGTGTAGTTACACTGTAAATACAAATCAACAGAGAGAGGGGGTTTTGATAATTTCCAGTAGCACAGCTCTTACTACTAATTTATAATTGAATTCATAGCGTGAAGTAGAATTATCTTTATCTTGTAGCATTTGTTTTTTTTACATTGAGAACATTGTTTTTACCTTATGATTTTTTAACTAATTTAAATTGTACACAATGTCACACAAAAGAATAGAAGAAATCAATAAATTTGGTATTCAACAAAAAAAAGACTTAATGGTGAATTAACTATTCAAAGTCCTAAAAGGAGATTGTTACCTAAACTAATGCAGTAACAAAGCTATAAGACATAGCGAACCCACTGACACCTGTGATCTACAGATTTTTACACTTTAAAACCACATTTGCCTAATATCATGAAATATAGATAGATACTTTATTGATCCCGTTTGGGAAATTGCAGTGCAACAGCAGCTTAACACACACAACACAGCCATAGTGTAACGAATTATATAATAATAGTACAATACATACAATACAATACAAGAGTTACTCACAGTCGGGACACACAAGAGCAAACTAGAACAGAACAGTACACAGAAAAATCGTATCACACATATGAATATAAATATAGATGTAACCATAGATATAAATATAAATGTATTGCACAGGTCCCTGGCATATATTGCACAAAAGTGGTTGTAAACGGGAAAAAGAAAGAGAACAGATGTAGCAGTAGATGTGTATATGCGTTTAGTCCAGAAACAGGTCACTGTCGATGTTGCCTCTGCCAAGACGCAAGGTGGATGCGTTGTACAGTCTTATGGCAGACGGCAAGAATGACCTCCTGTAGCGCTCCCTGTCGCACCGTGGATGAATCAGTCTATTGCTGAACGTGCTCTTCATTCCTGCAAGCCTGTCATAGAGGGGATGGGAGAAGTTGTCCATGATGGCCTCTAGTTTGGACATCATTCTCCTCTCAGCCACTACCTCCAAGGGGTCCAGGTCAGACCCAATGACAGAGCTTGCTCTCCTGATGAGCTTGTTCAGCCTTTTGGAATCTACTGCTCTAATCCCAGAGCCCCAGCACACCACTGCGTAGAAAATGGCACTCGCTACCACCGACTGATAAAACATGTGTAGTATCTTACTGCACACATTGAAGGACCTGAGCCTCCTCAAGAAGTAAAGTCGGCTCTGTCCCTTCTTATAGATGGCCTCGATGTTCTTAGACCATTCCAGTCTATCGTCGATGTGCACTCCCAGGTACTTGTACGAGTCCACCATCTCCACGCCACTCCCATGGATGTAGACAGGAGTAGGTTTGACCTTTTTCCTCCTGAAATCTACCACCAGTTCCTTTGTCTTTGTATCATTCAGTTCCAAGTGGTTCACCCCACACCACTCCACAAAGCTGCTGACCAGTCCTCTGTACTCCTCCTCCTGCTCACCCTTGATACATCCCACAATTGCAGAGTCATCTGAGAACTTCTGCAGGTGGCATGACTTTGAGTTGTACTTAAAGTCCGAAGTATAGAGGGTGAAGAGGAATGGAGAAAGAACTGTCCCTTGAGGTGCCCCTGTGTTACTCACTACCTGTTCAGACACACAGTTCTGAATATATACAGTAATAGTCTAGAAATGTACTGTATTAATACAGCATCTCACTGCATGGTATTGGAGAAATAAGAGATGAGATTGCTGTTATTCATTTTGTGGAACTTGTCTCTCTAAACAACTGAACACTGTTGTTCTCTCAAAACTGCAAAAAAATGCTTTTTCCTCTAAGATATCAGCTTATATTGAACACAAGTTCAAATGCAATATTAGTTTTACTTAATAATAATAATAATAATAATAATAATTGCTTACACTTATATAGCGCTTTTCTGGACACTCCACTCAAAGCGCTTTACAGGTAATGGGGACTCCCCTCCACCACCACCAATGTGCAGCATCCACCTGGATGATGCGACGGCAGCCATAGTGCGCCAGAACGCTCACCACACATCAGCTATCAGTGGGGAGGAGAGCAGAGTAATGTAGCCAATTCATAGAGGGGGATTATTAGGAGGCCATGATTGGTAAGGGCCAATTGGAAATTTGGCCAGGACACCGGGGTTATACCCCTACTCTTTTCGAGAAGCGCCCTGGGATTTTTAATGACCACAGAGAGTCAGGACCTCGGTTTTACATCTCATCCGAAGGATGGCGCCTGTTTACAGTATAGTGTCCCCATCACTATACTGGGGCATTAGGACCCACATGGACCGCAGGGTGAGCGCCCCCTGCTGGCCCCACTAACACTTCTTCCACTTACTGGATGATCTTAAGTTACTGGTGAAATTAACCACCAGATAACATAGAGCTGTCAGTAGACTATGAAAGGACATGGGTCTCTTAAAAGAATGAAAATTGGAGAGGCTCAGTATTACAGTGTATCTCTGGGGATTAGTTCAGGTAGGATGTGCATAATAACCATAAAAAGATTTACAGATGAGAACAGAAATCTCTTTTGTCTGCCATTAGGTAACTGATTCGAGGGTCTTTTCCAGCCTGTTTTTGAAGAGAGTCAAGTTATCAGCTTTTTCGATGTCTGACAACCCTTTGTGTAAACATGGGCTTCCATTAACACTGTCTATCATCTTGCAATAAAACTTCCTTCAGTGCTATGCCAGGGTTAAGACTTTCTGAAAACACATGCCTTTCTGTGCACTTTGCATACGATATGGGATCTCAGTTCACAGAACTGCACTGCACTTTTTGTTGTTTTTATTGGCTGCTTCTATCAAGGGATTATAGTGAAGAAATATTTTGCTTTTGAAAAAGCAAACAAAACACATTTTGACCATGTGATTTAAGAGAATAAGTCAAACCATTTGTAATCAACCAGACCTTTTGTTAATCCAACTAAATTCAAGCCCAAGCTTTTCCAAAGCTGTGTTTGAGTTTGCGATTGCACATTGAAGAGTTGAATCATAGGATTTTACAAATTTACAGTACCTTGCAACTAGGGTATCACATGTTTGCCTAACAGCGGGTTATTGAACTTGTTTGGCGTCTGCCGTGACTACAGTGAGAATACTTTGCAAATCACTGCTTTAATGTTAAAAAAATGTAATCATTTTGGGGGAGAAAGGATTTTGTCAGCTTTTTCTCTCCATTATCAAGTTTACTCAGAGGAAAGCTCCGTTCGCCATTTTAAGAATGCTCTAACTCAACAGTGTGGTAAAGACCCTAGCACTCATGAACTGCACTCTGAATGTTTTATTAGAAAATACTGACAGATCCAGACTGTAAACACTTTTTCTGAAAGCAGTGAACATACCTGTAAATATCCTCATCACATACTGTATATACCTTCATCTTGACTCTTTGGTCTGCACTTCAAACCAGTGGTAACATTGTAGCACTTGATTTATGGCTGATGGATTTTTGATTCATTTGTTTAAATGGAGGAAATTTACCACAAGTCATTTTAATTCAAAAGTGTATCTAAGCACATTTTTCAAAGTGAAGAGCAGTAAGCTATGAAAAAAATCCTTAATGAAACTGGATTATAATAGGAATATAACTCAGCTGCCCAGATGTCAAGATATTTTGAAAGTATACAGAGCAAGGGTATCAAACTCCAAACTTTGAGGACCAAATGGCTTTCCAGCTGAGGATCCCATTATGTGGTCAGTTAGATCATTTTATTTTTCAAGGTCTTTAAGCTGCATGTAATTCCAGGTACAGCTTGTATAAGTGTTAGTCTGTCCAATGGATTAAACGAACCAATTAAGGCACTGAAAGCTCAGGTGTAGAGGATGCCAGGAGAGACCAGAGTGCCCTCAGATGAAAAGACTTGACCACATTGTCTGCCTTTTCTTCCTGCTTCCCAGTCCCTCAGCTCTCCTCTTTCAGCTTTCTCATTCCCTCTGAAACACAAACCTGGAACCCACTGGCTCTGAGCACTATGCATGAGGATCCCGCCGAACCACAATCTCGCCTCCCATGCTTAAGCAATTCATTTGCCCCATTCTTTTGCTCTGACCACAGGTGGATGTCAAATCAGGCAGAAATGCAATTCATCTCTTTACCTTCCGCACTCAGCATCAGCCAGATCACAACACACTTTTGACATGTAGGACACTCACCACTCTTCTTTTTCATATTCTTTTCACACTCTTTAGAAATTCAAAGCAGATGACTCTACCAACCCCCTAGGATATTTGCAGTTTCTTTTGAATTGTGACTTGGAAATACAAATGCATGATATTTGAGAGGGTTGCTTTTCAACATAGTAATTAAATAGACTAATTAACACCTAATTAAATAGCCAGAAAACATATACAGTACATGTCTGACATAAGAAAGCACAGATTGTCTTCAAATTAATGTCCTGTTCTCATTATCATAAGTATCATAGATAAGCGTGGAGACGCTGTATCTGAAACTAGATGCCAATTTTCTAAAGCATTTAAAATGTCAGTAAATTCAAAAAAGGTACCATCATTACAGCTTGAAAAACAATATTAGATTTGACATATTATCAAATTTAATTTCTGATGCCTTAGATTTATTACAGTACTTATGAAGTAAGTGTAAGTATTAAACACCTCTTTGCTAAACAAGATCATTTTGATACTCATTTTCACTATGAATTATACATACAGTACATATGCAATAAGAGCATATGGAAACTATCAATACCATACCTACAGTAAATGGATTATAATGTTTAGCGGTTTTGTGCAGTTCATCTTAGTTAAGAAAAATGTGTATTTAATTAAATAAATAGTATGTAGTAAATGTTAGTAATAAAATCTAATGTTCATTTATGTTAAACGTCCTTTCCAGCTGCTGCTGATTTTGACTTTTTAATTTGAAATAATATCCAAAAGAAAATACATAATTTCGACAGGATATGTATTATAAGTTAAAATTATATTATTTTATAACTTGTTCATATAAATATAAATAAGTAAATTACATTTTTTACTTCATACGCTGCTGGCATAATCAACTTATAAATTGTCAGGACAAAGAAGACTACCAAGTTTTCCAAGAGATTAACAGTAGGTGAAGTTCGCCATCTGGAGTAATTTTTACGTTACTTCAGACATTTAAATCTGATTCCTTCCCGTTGTCTAACCCGCAAATATTAAAATTTTCAATACCTCTTCTGAGAAGCTGTTCTTACATATCACATTTTACGATTTGTACTTTGTGCATTTTGTATCATTCTAGTATACTGTATCTAGGGTTACATTTCTAACATAACTGATGATCCCGATAACTGGCATTGAACTTTGATCATCAGGCGTGATACTCTGCCATGCCTTTAGCAGAAACTCTTTTAATTTTAAGCTCTAAATGGGGATCCTCTGCGACTTTATATGGATGTTTATATAATATTAGAAATTATATTGCAAAACAAAGGTCCTCAATTAGCGTAATCAAGACCCTTCCGTTACGGAGACTCTAATTTTAGGAGTGAACCGTTTTTCTATTTCTTTTATTCGTTTATCTACTGTCATTCTACCATTACTAACCTATTGCTATATTAAGATTTGTGTTTTTTCAAGTAATCTTGGCGTCAAACAAGAACTTAAATATCACTTGACATTTCTTGAAAGGGTACTTATTTTCACTCACTTTCATGCCACCTTCATGCAATTCTTGATGTTACAAGTTCAACTCGTTCCAATACCAATACAAGTCAGTGATTTAAAATGGCTCTATCTTCAGCCTGTAATGATCGAAATCCTGCGAATTCCCATTACTTGATAAGCAACAATCTGAGTTAATAATAATAATAATAATAATAATAATAATAATAATAATAATAATAATAAAAATAATGCATATTTTATTTGGTTAAACTACTTCATTAGCTGCAGTATTTTTAATGTTTGTTCTAGACGGACGACACATCTTAAAATGATCATACAGTACAACGGGTAGGTCTCCATTCTCTTAATTGTTTTGACTCCGCCTGTACAGCAGGGGGACTACCGGCGCCGAGAGAGATTGAATATTAGAATAGATATGCACACCACTAGCATGTCCCTATTCTGTGGTGCTGGTTTGTTTTTAACAGCTACGTCATACGTCGACAGGTAAGGTAGGGAAGCAAAAGTGGTTATTTCTGGAGGCTTTTTGTGAAGATGCTTTATTTAATAGTATGTGTTGACCTGAAATGATTAATCGACGAAGGCTTGGCCACTTGGAAGCGTCTTGAACGTACTGAAAATACTGTTGTTGCAGCATTTTGTGGCGTGTGGTTAGGCAGTACTTTATGCTAAATAATAACGCTAAATAAAGCTTTTCAGCGGTTCTTGCGTTATGCTCACTACATTTAGAATGTTGAGTACTTTTAAAATGTAAATCCATGCTTACTCGGTTCATTTATAATAGTAAAACAAACACTCTCAGGCATGTTTGACAATATGTTTAATAAACCCATAGCTACAGTAAATTTGTTCTGTCTGTACTTTAGTTTCGTTTTCGTTCGTATCGATTACTGATTTATCGATTACTGCGTTAAATAATGGTAATGACACGACTAGGGTATATGTATTACGATATTATGTCAGTACTATTAAGGGCGACTAATAAGGGAAATAAAAGGTATATTTCTTTAAGTTGAGACTCCCGCAAAACTGCTTGATAATACAGTAATGAAGTAATATCAGGTACCGAACGCCCACTTGGTAATAAGGAACTAATAGTTTAATTATAGAATTTACTGTGTATAGTTTAACAACAATTAAATTAGGTTCTTCTTGACACCTGAAGAGGGCTCCACAGTCGAAATGTTGTTTTGTTTACCTTTCAGCAGGGGATAAATAATAATCATGACACTTATATAGCGCTTTTCTGGACACTCCACTCAACACTTTACAGGCAGTGGGGACGGGGACTCCCCCACCACCACCACCAATCTGTAGCACCCACTGGATGATGTGACGCTCAGCTCACATCAAATATCAGTGGGGAGGAGAACAGAGTGAGGAAGACAGTTCATAGATGGGGATTATTAGGGTGCCATAATTAGTTAAGGCCAGGGGGAAGTTTGGCCAGGACACTGGGGTTAACACCCCTGCTCATTTTGAGAAATGTCTTGGGGGTTTAAGCGAGGACCTCAGTTTAACATCTCATCCAAAGGACATTAAATTTTACAATATACCCTGTAGTGTCCCCATCACTATAATGGGGCATTAGGACCCACACAGACCACAGGGTGAGCACCCCCTGCGGGCCCCACAAACACTTCTTCAGGCTGCATTCTTAGCTTTCCCAGGAGGCCTCCCATCCAGGTACTGGCCAGGCTCACACATGCTTAGCATCAGTGGATGGTTACTTTTGAGATGCATGGTGATAAAGCTGCTGGCTAGGAACCTTTATCTGTTCCTTAGGAATTAAATTAGTATAGCCATCTCAATTTCAGAGTGATGCTAAATAAAAGCAATTTGAATGTTTTTGGGTGCGTGTACGACTTTAAATTTTTTGCCATTTGTAACTTGAAACTGGAGTTTTCACACAGTAATCAAATATATTTTTCATTAGGGTACTGTGTTTGAAGCCTGAATCGTTGTGGACTGTCACTGAAACTTGAAGAAAGAGTTTTTGGTTGTTGTTCCCATTTCCTCAGTATTGTTTTGCAAATTAATTTGGATCACTCTATGAGTCTAAATGGACATTTGCTCTTTTCTGTAACATGTAAGGGGCTGACGAATCTTCACCAGTGCAGTTGGGATAGCCAATCTTCTAGGCAGCCTGGAGTTACCTTGGTTTAATGGCGTCTACCTTCCGAAGCAAGAAAATGAATTTGCTCACAAAATTATGGAGGAACTGGAAGCATTTCTACAGAAGAGTGACGAGAAAACGTAAGGGTTAGGTCTATGTTGCATCTCAAGACAGTTACTGGGTTTGGCAATGAAATCTGTGGAAATACAAAATCTGTGTGCTCTGTTTCTTTTAAATCAGTTACATTTTGGTCATGTACATAAAAAAATAGGTACAAGTTATATATGCACACATAGAGCTATATTCTCAGATACACACAAAGACTAGACTTATTCTGGCTGTTCTGTCGTTAAAATATCTGTACAGCTTTGTAACTCATTAGTTATTTTTTCTTAAGATAATTTTTGTGTTGGTGTAGAATTTAATTGAACAGCTTTACAAGGTAGACAACTGCTCAAGACACTAACAGCTTTAACTGAAAAAAGTGAGTTAATGAGCTTGAACTGGGTTTTCAATAATCTGTGATCTCATCTCTCTCCTTTCCAGGGTACTTCTTTTTCCACCTCTTCCCAGCCGTCTTCGTTACCTGATTCACAGAACGGCAGAGAGCTTTGATTCCCTGAGCACGTTCTCAGTGGGGGAGGGCTGGAGCCGCAGAGCTGTTGTCTGTCACGCTCACCTCAGGTACCCTGTGTTATTAAGAGACAGTGACCTTAAAAAAACAGCGAGCGGAAGAAAAACTGGAATGGGCGAATGTGAGGGTGGTGTCCCCCAACAGGAGTTGAGGGTAATAGTTTCATAGGAAAAAATTAACCCCATTGTCAAACTGAGGCGGTAACTCCCACAAAATTATGCAGGGAAAGAAGTACAAATATTTTCAAATGGTAAAAAAGAAAAAGAAGGAACAATTCTCTTAAAAATTGTCTCGGGTATATACACATTGTTGCAAAAAAAGTGGCCACAAAAAGTAACAGGAAATAATTTATCTTAAAAATACAGCAAAGGCAATTCACAAATCACAATTCACAGTTCAGCTCCTTTTCAGTTTAACCCTTTGGTCTTTAGGGAATATGACACAAGTTGAGTTCCTCTCATTCCACGCAATTAAGGCGTTTAAATACCCTTTTCCTCCCATTAGTGGTAACTATAAATCACTGTTTAAAAGAGTGACTGGTGAAGATTGCATAAATATGGCACCAGATATGTCAAACACTGGTAATGTTTCAAGAGGGTTTATGAACATGTTGCCTCTTCATCATGATATGGTCTGAGCATCTCCCACAAAGTAAACTGTAGCATGGCACAATTTTTTTAAAAATCCAGCTCTGACTAGACTGAAGGTTACATCTGACCACACCACAAGGTAAGATCTCAATTATTCATTTAAAAAAAAAAAAAAAATCTTCTGGATGAGTGCCAGTTCGTCACAAAGTCAGGAATTGTAACAGCACGACTCAGGACCATCCAGTGCTAAGGTTTCATTGGATAGAAAACTGAAAAAATTATAAAACTGTTAAATATTAGAAGATCTTCAGTGAAGCCTGCTTGTTTTTTAATTACTTAACTATCAGCCTTGTTTGCAGGGGACCTGGCTCATTTCAGAATATTGTTGTGAATGCTCTGCTTAAAATTTGACCCTTTTTTTTTCTAGGGTAGTACTGGATGATTCTGCCGACACAGACTCCAGTTTATATGACAGATCCCCAGTAGCAACTAAATCTGCGGATCCTGTGAAAAATAATCAGCTTCTTGAGGGAAGACAGACCAGGCGCAAGAAACGGCCAGACAAGGCTGTCTACATTTGCAAGGCCATGCGTGATAAAACAGCCCAGGGGATCCAGAGTGACGGTGCCAAAGCTGTGAGCAAGAATAAGCTGGACTCTTCTGGTGCCAGTTTGAGCACTTCTGAGGACTCCTTTGCTGAAACAGAGGGGCTCCCGGATCATGGGTTGAAATGCACAGCAGACTGCAACAGAAATGCCCAAACCGAGAACATAGCGAAGACCAGTCATGATACGGCATCCCCCGGCATTGACAAATCACCCAGTGAGCTGGAGGCACTTCTTCCCTATGCCAGACTGAATCAGAAAAACTGGGTTCCTGCTTGGGATCAGACTGTTTCCTATTTTGTTGCATTGTCTATAGATGACCAGCAAGAAGACAGAAGCAACACATCTCACCCTACTTGTAAGCCACAAGTGGAAACCACAGAAGACTTCAGAGTTGTTATAAATGAGGTACAGTAGTGCAGATGTTTCTTGGTCTGATTTTCAGAGTGTTAAAAAAGGTGCTTACAATGTTGAGATAGAGGTACATCAGTCAACATTTTCAAATACATCAATGCATGAAGACCAGATGCACAGTATTGGAAGCTACCAGACTCTAATACTGTAACACTGCCTCTTTATTTGTTTTATGCTAATATTTGAAGGCTGACATTTTACTGTGGTCTGTTTATTTAAATTCATTCCAAAATCATTTTTATTTTAAATTTCGTCTCCAATTTTGACTGATATAACAGTAAATCATTGTTAAGCATGGCATTAAATGCCTAATTTGATGTTGTTTTGTAAAATTCCTTTATGAGTGTCACGTTGATTCCAAGGTGTGTAGCATTATGTTGAGAGTGAGAAATGAAAGACTAAAACCACCACTTGGAGTAGAGTGCAGATTTAGGAACCCACCTGTTGGTAAGTCATGTAATAATAACACAAATGAGAGGATGCCATTTGGCCCATCTATCCCATTTGGATCCATGTGGGTAACCATATTTCATGCCTGCTCTCAGATCACTGCAAACCTGAAAGAACCAGACATAACCATTGAGAGAGCCCAGAATGAATACTCTTGTTACGCAAATGTGTGGATTGACCCAGAAGAATTTGGTCATGTTATAGAAATATACGACTTTCCAGCAGTACTTACCACTGAGGACCTGCTAGACGCATTTGCAGAATTCAGGTGATCTTTACATCTATTTTGCTATTTCAGTTACAAAGAGATAGCTATTAAAGAAAAATAACTTCAGATCGTTTTCAAGGTTTTCTACTCCAATGCAAAGTGCAAAGCTATTTTTAAGAAGTGAACACAACATTTTCCACAACTAGGATTGTGTTGCCTAAATCTATAAGTTGTAATGTAATATTAATTTTAACATTTTAGTGCATGTTTTGCTCTGCAAAAACTTTGATTGCTAAATTAGAAGTCATTAGAAGTAATTGGGGAAAATGTAACCTTTGTGATGTTATTTAAAAACAACTTTAGAAATATTTCTAATTGTAGTTTTCCACTTTTTTGCCTTATTTCTTTTATCTGTTGCATGTTTGAAAATGAACTGCATCATTTGTTATCTCTTTACAGCAAGGGAGGCCTGAAGATCAAATGGGTTGATAACACTCATGCACTTGGTGTTTTTTCAAGCCACTCAGCAGGTAATATTCTATAATTTAGGTAGAAGAGATTTTTTGGTGACACTTCAGTACAGGGGATAAAAATCACACTTTATAAAAACATACACACAGAGGCAATTATCCACTGATTAAGGATTAATGAAGTGTGATCTGACTTCATAGTTTTGTGTTTGGATTGGCTTTTACCAGGTGTTACCAGGAATTTATAATAGTCAATAGTAAAAAAAAAAAGAAACAGTAGTTATATAGACCACTGGGTGAACAATTGATTGAAATAGTAATGTAAGAGTACAGAGTAGAATGATAACCAGGTGTTAGGTCAGTGCCTGTACTGAAATGTTACTGATTTTCTTTCATTGTCTTTTTACTTTCGAGAGAGATTTGCATTAGTCATACAATATAGAATTAAACACCTTAACCACATGTAATGCCTGTGATTGACTTTCAGATATAATTAGGAATTTACAAAGGAACAAGTAATAGGTTTATTCCATGCTTAAAAGAAGAGAGAAAATACAACGTTTCGGCTGTGAATTCTTCAGGTCTAATTAGGAATTGATTGTATTTTGCCAACGCATGTACTTATTTCCCTAATAATTTGATCAATCAAAGCTGTACATTTTCCAGCACCCTGCATAGTAAACATTTATAGCCTTACAGAGAATCTGGCACCCTTAAACTATTACATGTTAATTTACACAAAAATATTACATACCATTTACTGGAATGAAAAATATCAACTGAGAGGAAGGAATTGATGGAAAAAATGGATCTTACCTCCTTACCGTCTTTAAAGTGCCACTTTACTGACCTCTCCTCTAGGTACAGTGCTGTGAAAAAGTATTTAAAAGTATAAGGATTTCCTCTCTTATTGCATATTTGTCACACTGGATGTTTTAAGATCTTTAGACAAAATCTAATATTAGATAAAGGGAATCTGAGTGAACAAATAACACTTTTTTATTATGATTATTTCATTTATTTAAAAAACAAAGTTATCCAACACCCATATCTCCTGTGTGAAAAAGTAATTGACACATTATCAAAAGTACACTTAATAACTGGTTGCTTTAATTCAGAAACATTGGCAGGTTTTCGAGCATGAACTGCTCATTTCAGGTCCTGCCACAGCATCTCTATTGGGTTTAGGTTTGGTCTTTAACTAGGCCACTCCAAAACGTTTTTTTCTTGATTCTCTAATAAACTGCATGATTCTCAGAGTTTATTACTGGACTCTAGTAGCTCTGTGTTTCCTATCTGTATGGTAAGAATTAGCCATAAACTCATTGCAAGAACAACAGCCTTCCAGGTTTCCAGTACACTACAGGTCTATTCTAGGTCCATGCAACAGAGAGAAAGGTCATGAAAGTCTGTAACCAGGAGTTTGTAACTGCATTGCAGTCACCCATACAAAGCCTTCAGGTTTGAGGCAGAGTCTAACTGCAGTGATCTGGAAAAATAAATTATTTGGGTTGGAAGTGGCAGTAGCCAATATTGATATGAAGGACACTCAAATATGAAGGCACAACCTCTATGGCAGTGCTTTCATAGAAAGCACTGTTGAACAATCGTGTCAGTGCCTGAGACCCTGTTTATGTTTAATTTGTTTATTGGTTTTTAGGGAAAAAAATAATATTACGTGGTACCATATACTGTACAATAATGAATAAATGTGAACAAACATCATGGCATGACAGACCTGGTACCTAAACAAACTGTGTAAATCCAAACAATAATATAAAAACAGAAATAAAGGAGTAGAAAAAAGGAAACCAGAGATGTGGAAGAGAAACGCAAATGGAAAAGAAAGAAAAAAAGGTATTGAAAGGACAAGAAAAAGCTTGAGGTTGAGGAAGAGACCCTGTTTAAACTCTCTAGCTCAGATCAATGTGACTTGAGACTGCTTTAGTGGTTAAGACCATGTGTCAGTACACAGTACCTTGAGCCTTGAGATTTATATTATTGAGAAGCTCAGTAATTCTTGGAAGGAGCAAAAAAAAGGTATACATGAAAATGTTAAAAGAGAAGTCTTCCAGAGTAAAGGTGCTGTAAGTCTTTCAGGACTTCCAAGAATGTAGAAGTTTGCCAAAGCAAACCGGTAGATCTAAATATTCCTAGAAGATAATGACTGGTAGCTGGGTCTGTATGGGACCTAGTTAAAAATCTGAGAAGGTAGGAGTGTGCTGCATCCTGGGCTGCAGTTTCAAACACTCCAACCTTTCCCTGTGGAAATGAGAAATAAATAAGTAGATCATTGCAGTGCAATTGAGAGGTGGGCTGGCCTTCTTCAGAAAGATCTTCTGCAATGGGCAGAGCATGTCAAGCTCAGCTGAGTGAAGTTACTCTGTCAGGCCAGCTATGAGATAAAAAATAGCGGTGAGCTACTCGGTCCACGCTGCCTGGTAAGAGAAGAAAGCTAGCCAGATGAAAGGTGCTAAATGTTGTGGCAGGTTCTGATTGGAGGGCTTAGATTTGTCATTTCCCCGAGGGGTAACAAGTGGGCTTCATTAGAAAGGGAACAGTACTTCAGTTTTTAACAGTTGACATGCGTCACTCTGTACTTTTATGTTCAGCCTTGCAGGCTCTCACCATTCAGCATCCTTTGTTGAAGACACGTGCTTTGTCTGAAGCATCCAAGAAGTCGAAAGGGAAGGCTTTAAGGGGCGCAGGTATGAAATAAACATTTAGCTTTTTTCATTAAAAATTCAAAAAGAGTAGATGTGAGAGCATTCAACATTTGTAGGTCTTTTTATGTAACCTACCATACCTCCCGGCCTAACAACCACATTCCCTTGGTGCTTCCTTACCCAGTGTGTAAGGAAGCACCAATGAACACATTCTCTATCCCCAGGACCGTTAATGACAACTTTCCTATTCTACAGGATGATCCCTCCATTGGGGCCCTCTTTTCTCACAGCCCTATCATCTCATATCGCCGACCACCTAATCTGCATAACCTTCTTGTTCACAGCTCCCTTGACCGCCCTCAGCAATCATTCACACCAGTCACTTTCCCCTGCAACAGAGCTTGCTGTATCACCTGCAAGTACTTATCTAACACCACACTCATTCAAGGCCCCTCAGGACAATTCCGGATCACTCAGATGACATCTTGTACCTCCAGCAACCTTATTTACTGTATCTCTTGTAGCAAAGTTCCAGCCATCTACATTGGGGAAACAGGAAGGAGACTCAGAAACCGCTTCAGAGAACATGTTAGGGCTGTGAAGGTTAAAGATTTCTCCAAGCCCTTAGTTGCTCATTTCACCTCTGACTGCCATGATCACACTGATCTCTCTGTCTGCGTTCTCAAAGTAGGGTTTCTTAACTCCTATAGCAGAAAGACATCAGAAACTAAAATTATCCTGAAACTCGATTCACACCTTCTCCCTTCTCTCAATGACAGACTTGTTTTCTTTTAATTCTCTCTATTCATTTGTAGGTTTTGATTCACACGTCTCCTCACCTCTCTCGACCTAACAACACTTGATTGGCCACTCTGCCTCGCCCCCGCTCCTGCCTCCTCCTCTTTCCTGGCTTTTGTGCTCCCATGCTATATTATCTTTGCTGAGTGCCCTATATTTCTTACACCCGTGAAGGCTCCACAACTTGTTTCTTTGCAGCCTACTCTTGCTGATGCAGCTACCCACCTGAACTACATAAACCTACCTGTGCATGGTGAATGCTTTAACTATACATGATTGTCTGCCTACTTTTACTACTACTTTGAATCTAGTTAAATAGAAACCTTAAAATCTGAAATCTTGCTAATGTAGATATATGGAATGCTGCACGTCTGAAAATTCTAACAATATAAGCCCTTTATGCTATCTTTGAGCTGAAAAGTGCTTTTTAACTTTGTATCTTCTTTAATAAGCCCAAATATTCTGTACATCATGTATTTAATTCTCTAAATGTGTGACTGCAATGTAACCTTGCCTTTATAGCAGTAAGGAAGAGCTGATGCATACTGTAGCTTGCTGTATCATTGTCGGCTAATACCTTTAGTGCTTTAAATACAAAAAGTCTATCCCTAAACAAGTAGAATACATATGGAAATATGGAGATCGTGTAGACCCTATTTTGTATCCCTTTGTGAGGAATAATGATACCCAATCAGAAAAAGAAAAAAAAAGATGAACATGAAGAGTTTTGGCATAGCCTGCTTGGCTAAGTACTAAGAGAGGATTACAAGTAAGATCAGCACAGATAAAGGGGGACTTGGTTGCTATCATTTCTCCTGAATTTTCATGACAAGCTTAGTACAATTCCGTGCTGTTAAGAAAATAGGTTATACAAGAGATTTACATTTTTTTTTATATGTTGAGTATAGATCATAACCTGACTAAGTCAAATGTAAACAAGTTCTGACAAGTTGACAAAGCTTGATGAACAAGTACAGACTGTACAGCAGAGAGGCTGAATGCTATTCTTTGTTGTGTTTGTGTAGAGTTTATTCAGCCAGTGAAGGAAAGACCACGCACAGATACTGAAGCAGCCAGAAGGATGGTGACCAGAGCACTGGGCTTACAGAAACGAAGTGTCCGCAGCTAGCACCGCTGAAGTTTGCTGAAGTTATCACACTAGATCAAGATGCTGGAATTGTGAGTTTAACAACATGTACAGTAGAAGATGGAAAGTGTTGAAACATTTTTAGATCTAATCTTTTTCGGCTATATCTGATTATACCTTCATGTTACACAACTCCCTCACACTTAAACGCATCTTTAAATACTTGGAGCTTATTAATTTATGACTAGTCAATACAACATTGAAATTTAGAAATTAAATAGGACTTAAATAGGAAATCATACAGCACTATTTAACTACTGTTGGCTTATTTCTTTCTTACTGTTGGTTGGTACCTTTGCAAAAGTATTCAGATCCTTCCTATGGAGTCCTATTTTGTGAAATGACAAAATGATGCATACAATACTTTTATTCAAATCCAATATACTCAAACTGAAGACTTCTAAGGATAATGTAAGTTACAGTAAATAGTGTTTTTGGATAAGTACCGACTTTACACACCAGCTTGGTGCAATTTTTATCCATTCTTCTTGGGAATTTTGCTGAAGCTCTTTCGAATTGTGCTTGTTTTGACCTTTGTGCAAATGCAACAAAATGTGAAAACCGTCCACGGGTCTGAGTACTTTGGTAAGGAACTGTAAATGTTAGATCCTACTTTGTCGCTTGCCCCTCAGTTTTACTGAAAGAAGGACCCAGTCAAGAAGATCATGCATTAATGCATGGTGCATGTTTCTGAACTTATGCCGTTTCTAAATTGAGACAATTTGAGAACAGTACATTTTATAGGTTGCATTTTAAAACTGTAAACTAACTTTTTCATTGGCACTATGCTTCATTAAATCCTTCAAATGTAAGTGTATTTTGAAATAAAAACCAGCTAGAAGGTGAAGATTAGTGGTTAATACATTAAAAACCAAAACAGTATGCTTAATAAATCATACCTTTATTATGGAAACCAAAAAAAGAAGCACAATATGGATTTTTTTTCTTTCAAGTATATGCATACATAACCATTCAGCTGGCAATGTGTACCCTCAAAAAACAGAGGAACACAGTTTATTAGCACCATAACAAAAACAAATTTCACAAAATAATGAACAAAGAAACACTCACACTGGCAGAGGCTTTGAAAATGATACATTAATATAAATCAATAGATTGAAATCCCTGACTTACAAAAATAAGTTACTTAAGATGCTTGCTTTAACAGATGAGTTTATTGAAAGTAGGAAAAGAAAAGCCATTATAAGATGTGGTTCTTAAGAAAAAATGCATTGCATAAGCACATGTTGACCTGTCACTCCTGAAATATTTAAAATATTTTTTGCAGCAGAAACATCCAAATATAGGAAAGGTAGAAGGTACTGCATTAGTAAGGGGGCGTAGGACTGGAGAATGCTATTTTTCAGAGCACATCTTTTTAAATCTTGGGCTGCTTAAGCTGAGGAAGTATTGCTTTTGTTTTCAATGGCAAATTGATTGTGTTGTACAACAAGCATTCACTTTAGCTCATACAGCAGTGGCAGTTTCAAACTTGTGTAACCAGTCCATTGGTACGTTGCTACAATGGAGTCCTTTGTAGTACTTGTAGCAGGAACAAGTAGCATTAGTGGCATTAAAAAAAATGCACAAACATGCTTCTTAAAATCAATAAATAATTAGGCGCTGCTTCTGAAAATGTAGTGCCAACAAAAACCAAAACAGAATTTTGCAGATACCTTTTTATTAATTTTTTTGTCCATTGAAAATCTAAATAAATTGATAGAACTATTGAGCTTCATAGTCTTGCAATGACTGTACTGAAATATAATCTGCAGTGGCCTTATTTTTTGTTGTAATCTGCATAATGCTTTTTAGAGTTAGTAGAAACTTTTACTTATCAAATAATGCTACTTCTACATGTGCATTAATGTAACCAAAGTACCTTAATACATGAAATTAGAGTTTATTTCTAAGAATTAGAGTAGGAGAAAAGCTCAAAGCAGAAGGCTAGATTATAGTTAAAATCTTACATCCTAAAACCATATGTAGTTTATAATTTAATTAACGTAAGATCTTTGCTACCTGATCTTTTGCAACATTTGGAACTTTGGGGAATAAGGAAAATTTGTAAAAACAACAGTTAACATTAAATTCTGTCTTATTTGTAGGCACTATTAACTTTAACCTTATGAATTAAAATTAACCCAAAATGAGTCCAGGTTGATTATACTGATTTCAAATCAATTGAGCATGTAAATTAAAAATTGTAAAATGCCCATTAATTTTATAGTCTTTGCTTTTTAATGTAACTTAAAGAAAAAGTCAATAGTGCACAATTTTAAAGGCAAGAAGAGAGTTCAATAACTACTTTTACATGTGGTGGTACTTAACTCATTGTAGGACATTTATCAGATAAACACTCAAGAATTAAGAGAACCATTAGTAAATAATTATATTAAATTGCAAAGCAAAAAGTTTTAGAAACCATGATGTGATTCTAAAACAATTGGAAATGTGATTAGGTTCTTTAATACTGTTTGGCACACATCGAATGAGCACCTTGGACTTTCAGACAAGTAAGAAAAAGGAACTGGGCAGCACCAGGGAGTGGACAGAAATAAGTTTACCATCTCCTAGTGGTTGGGTTGACTGGCACATGTCTTGGATTGCTGGGTGTATCTAATGTCCGGTTCCTGCTCTTTTGTCCCCTTTACCTGTGGGATATCTGGTTATTAATGAGTCCTGGGAAGGTGTTTTCTGTCTCTGCGCTAAAAGAACCACCTGGAAAAGAGAAGAACACAAGGAGGTAAAATAAGATCAAGCTGTAGCTTACACATTCAAGCTCCTGACCAAAGAAGGTTTTGAGGAATTCCTAAGGAATTAGCTTTAGAACCAACGTCTTGTGAAAATGAGCACCGTCTGTTTTTCATTCTGAACCTACTTGCCATTTACGAAACGTCTCAGTATTTTAGTTTGTGTTGTTGTTCATGCACATTTTGAGTAATAACTTCCCAAACTGTGAAAGCAGTAGTACTGCTACATCTGTGTGTTTCTTCAAAAGCCCTCACAAATACAATTATATTTTTTTTGTTCCAGAGAAAACTGACTGAAGATTTAGCCACTGACAATACCATGAAGATTTTGACCATTCAGAAGAGTTCTTCCTCTCATCTAAACTGTTTTTTTTCAATCCTAAAAAACATCAATAAAAACTCCCTGTAGATTTTTTCAAAAGTGAGTATTTGTGCCTATTAAATTAATGCAACTTTTTGTTCATGTAAGCAACATTTTTCTGAAGTCTAAACTGATATTTTAGGAATGTTATGGTTTACCCACTAATGCAAAGTCTTAGTTTTTGTGTTTTGGCCTTGACTGGTGCAGTAAGGATCTATTAAATGAACTGAAATTGACAGGATTTGAAATTACAACAGTGGTATATCTTTAGCTCAAATGTTTACATTCCTGGCAACTACAGTTTTTAGTGGTCTTTGCCCTGCCTCACAAGATATTGGCTTTGCAGTGTAAGTTAATTTTACAGTAATAATAACAGTTGTTCAGACGGATAACAAAATATTTTGAAAGTAGCCTAATGAAGAAGTTTAATCAATTCTTGATTTTCTCTGATGTCATCTTCAAAAGCACCCTTTTATATGTTTTTTTTATGAATGACATACCAAACTCCACAATAATGTTATGACTCACTTTTCTTCTATAAATCACTAGGTTAAAATCACAGATATCACTACATAAATCACAGAATCACTAATTATTTTTACCAACAGAATTTTGGAATAGTCAGCTGTATATTTTTCACAACTCGGCTTGCAGCTATGAACCCCATCTCCAATTTATGTTACATCACTCATGTACAGTTTAAGATCTTCATTGTAAGCTATAAAGTACCTGTGTACTTTATAAAACCTTTAAAGAGTTGGGAAGAGTAATGTCTAGTAAACAACATCAGGTTTCAATGTTCAGATGTAGGCATTTTTAAAGTGTTGGTCAGATGTGTTCTTTGGAAAAAGGGTGACTAAAAAGTATTACTTGTCTAGTTTTCTTGAGAGACATTTTTGCCTTTTAAAGTTATAACTTTAGCTGAAATCATTTGTGTAAATTTGGCTTTGACACAAAAAGGAAAAAAAAACAGTTATTGTTATTGTTTTAATTATCTTTCTGGAAAAAACACTATTCCAGGTCTGAGGCTTTTTACAATTGCAGTGTCTTATGAAAATATGTGTCACACGTAATTGGATTGACAATTTCCTCTAATGAATACCTGACTGTTTCAACAGCAATAATGCAGAGCAAGAGTATATATTGAACAACAGGAACTTTTAGTCATTGGGGGTTCCTTTCTTGACAGCCCCTCTAAGGGTGGATCCACAGTATGCAAATATAAGACCTTATGGAAAAAATAGGGTTTGGTTCCTTAATTTAAGCAAGAAAAATGTTTTAGTACTTTCTTCTATGCCATAGTATTTTGTTAACAAAGAAATAAGGTTTTAAATATTTTTGTATGTGTAAAACATGTAACATACTTGTTAGTATTAAACAATTTTTTTTTGCCCATCAAAAATCTGGAAAGAAAAATATATAACTTTATATATTTATATACATTTAAATAAATTAGGATTAACAGAACTACAGTATGAAGACCAAATTCTTTTAACTAAAGTAGTGTTCCACTTTGTGCACGAAACAGTTGTTAAACCAATTCCTGAATGTCTGTGCGCTGATACAAGCTCTTTAGCTTTTCATTCAGGCAATTGTTTCTTACCTTTCAAAGCACAGGGGTTTAAGACGCAAATAACCTGATGCAGTCTTTCCAGTCATTTTTACATTGTGGATGCTAAAGTGACTTCTAAAATTGTCAAAACAGCCACTGCATGCTTCAAAACCATTTACGTACTAATCCTAAAAATACATGAATCCACTCATGATTTAATAATCTCTTGCAAAAGGCAGTGGAAGCCATCAGAGCTGTTAACTTTGAGACTGTGTTTGTTATCACATTAACAGACTGTAGAACGTGATCTAGGGAGAAAATGCTGCAATGGTAAAGTTGAGGAGATAGAAAAGATGCATGTAGGGTTTTGTGCAGTGAGGGAGCATTTATACATCAGAGTGCAGAAGGCAACATTAGGATTTTACCTCCTCCCGAACTTCTAATAAACACCATTTCTACAAAATCTATTTTTTTTTTAATACTGGATTTCATCCCTATCTCTGCTCCTCTTATTGTAGGACATACGTTTAATACAGTATAAACATATAAGTGCAATACAGAAACCAATTTGTGTTTGGTGCTGCTGGTTTGTGCAGGAGGAGTGAAGTCAAATTCTGAGCCCAGCTACCATTTATCGGATATAATATGTAATAAGACTGCAAGTCATGATAATTTTATATTGCAAGTACTGTACAAAAATCTGTTACGATTTCTAAATCAGATATAATCCAGATATTGAATTTTTTTTCCTGTACGTTATACAGCTTGGTATAGGAAAAATAGGAAGACAAATAACCTGAAGAAAAACTAAGACAATATAATCTTATTTTTTAGTGTCTAAACTCTTACCTATATGACAGCTGTACATCCATATTCTGTGTCCATCGTACCGACACCGGCATTTCATGATGTTGTTGGTGAAATCGGACTCAGCCACTTCATAATTGGGATTAATTACAACCTAATAGAAACAAATCAAGTCTCTATTTTATTTATTTTACTTTACAAAGACCGATATTGCTACATTATCTAAATACACTGAAAGACTATACAATTAAAATATCATAAAGGGATCCAGTTCTTTTACTGATGGTAAGATTTTTAAAACTCTTTGAATGATAATGTATCATTGTGTAAAAACAACCTAGTGTTGAATCTGTAAAAGTTTTTTACAGCAGATGGCGCACATGAACAAAATTCCAAAAGCCATAATATTGCTGAAAGAGGTGCTGTGGTATGAGGGACCATGTCTGAGGTTGTACTTATATAGTAACATTTCACAGGTTTGAGACCCCGCCGATCAAGACCACAGGCAAGTATCTGCCAGGTTCATTTCAAGTTCTTGATTAGGGAATAATCACTAAGGCTTTTTGAATAATCAGTTCATATAATGTGAGGTCATTTATTTTCTAATTCCATTTGTATACAAAAAAGATGTGGCCAAGTAACCCGATAACAAATAATTTCAATTTCAAATATGCTATTTTTTCACATTGTCACCACTGGTTGAAAAGGAAAGGAATAGTTTATAACACTACAGATATCACGGTGGAATGAAGCAGCATAATCTCACCTGGAAAATGTAATCTCCAGGCTTGACATCTGTGATATCTACCCACTGACAGTCAATATCATGCCTGTAAGTGTCCCAGCAGCCCACTGTAATTCCTTGTTCTCCAAAATTAGCACACTCATACCGTTTATGAATCCCTTTCAAACACAAGGGGAAAGAAAAGGAGAGGGAATTATAAAAACCTTTAATGTTATGTAAAATAATTAAATAAAAATATATCATGTTTCATGTGGATTCATTTTTAAGAGCCAACCAGTGACATAAAATAAGGAACATGCATCGACCAAGCAGTAATTGCAAATGGCAAGTAGTTTTGCTTCTTGTTGTGGTTTCAAAATGCTTTATCAAGATGGTTTGAAGTCTCAGATAAGATTTTATGCAGCGACCTGAACTATGACTGAATATTAATGTTTCAGTGAGGTAAGGTTCTCACCTTCCTCGCACTCAGAGTCCTCCAGACAGAAGCTGGCTTTGTGTCCTTCAGCGACTTTAGTGCCATTAAGGCTGAGTAGATCATAGTGTGTGAAGACTTCCATGCTGTGGTAATGCCTGAGAAGGAGATATAATGTGTTCTTTAGTTAGATGAAACCAAAAGAATGAGAAGAAGCACTTAAGTTAGGCCCCTGCATTTACCCAGGCATTTGTATTAAAGAGGCCAAGTCTGCAACTTCCCAGCCACCTTTTAAGGACAAATATCACAGTTTCAAGATTTCAAAGGGAACATAGTCTTCATATACAATATGTACATATGGGGTTATCCCAGCTTTCTGTGCAGCTATATGTAATTGACTGCGGTTGTTTCTTGTAGCCCCTCTACCTCCTCTTCTGTTGGCCACTTAGTTTTTCATTCCCTTCACTCTTCACTCTTGAAAGTATTATCCAGTTATTTGCTCCATTGATCCACCTGATCTGATAGTATGATTTAACACAGTGCTTTCAGTACCCTGTGTTGTACTGCTTTTATATCAGTTACTAATTACCTATTTAAAACCTTGTATTTTATTTTGTATACTCAGAACAAACTGCAACAAACTCACCAAGAAATGTAGTAGGTGAAGTGACATTTAAAAATTACACAATTCTATTATGCTGGTTAAGATGGGTCTTCAACTGGATCAATTAACTGGAGGTCTACTGTGAAAGTTACCATCTAATAGCTGTGGCCACCATTGGAAACAATAGATTCTATAAAGCTGAGATGTGTGCTTTGCTTTAGGTTATAGATAGAAGATGTCTTGTAGAATTCTGTCCCATTTATATCTAGAACCTGGACAACCATGAGCCAGTTTTCTGATCTCTGTGCTACTTTTGCTGTCATTGTAACTACGATAAGTCATATGTTTTTCTCTTGACTTACAAAAAAAATAACATTTCTTGAATGAGTAATTGTTTTCAGTAAGTCTCCTCTGATACAGCAATTACTATTAATGATGTAGCATAAAATACTCAGATTTCAGTTTAAATAATTTTTTCTCTGCTTTAAAAATTATATTGCTCTATGGATTACAAGTGTTGGCTAGAAAGTCAAAAGGGAGCATAACAATTTATTTAGCTTTGATAAAGTGAGTTATATTTATTGTAATAGACCATCTAGGTCACGGAAGGCCATGGTCTAAGGGAAATCGTGATCAGAAAAATTATTCTGTTATAGATTTGCAACAGCTGAACAAACGACAAAACATAGTCACTGTATGGGAATTTAGTAGGTTAGAGCAACCTTTAGACAGCAGCTTCATGAACACAATTCTATGGCATCATTGCAAATCAAGAGTTTCAATGTCGGTACACTGGACTTTCAAGTTTGAAAATCAGATGGAATGTGAGCACTGCACTTAAAATATTACTTTCGGCACTGGATTTTAATTTTTCTTTGTGTAGAAAGTTGTAAAAATTGAGTTTCCATAATTACTTCCCCTTTCCATAGGTCAGCAATCAATGCTTGCTTTGTGTGTCTCCATGGTCACTCCAGCCCTTTACTCCATAATTTAGCACAAGCATGAAATGTATTTTTCCATCATACTTTAAACAATGCTGTCACAAGCAATACTGGGACTGTTTTCCAAATAAATGTGAATATTCCTTTGGCTGTTCTGGCTCAGAAATATCACACTGTAGCCAAATCCTCTCAGTTTACACTTTGTTTCCTCTGCTCTGCCCCCACCCTTTCCCCATTTTCACCCTAGCCAGACCCCAGCCTCTCAACATGCTCTATAAAAGAAGTTATTATGTCACAATGGCAAACATCTCTTTTTTGTTAGTAAGTCTATTAATGTGGTAGAACTGGAGAACTAGATCGCGTAAATGAATTAGCCACTTCCTGAATGATGAAACCCCACACCTCCACACAAGTGTTCTGGGCTATACAACATCACACTATACTGTACTGTATATCGAATCACTTTATGTTCTTTCTTGTAATGTACTTTTTTAATTCAGGAAATTCAGACATAGTGTTGTTACATGACTCCTTTTTGTGGCACCATTAACACCTACAGTAACAATGTTAGGATACGTCAAAATCCTAAGCAAAGCTCCATAAAATATATGGAAATAATTAAAAGATCATCAAAAATAAGCTTTTATGCTAAATGATACTTAAGTATTAAGTTTTCTACTTAATCCCACAAGGCACAAAACAAAATTGAGTTATATTTCACTCTGGAGAAAAAAAAACATTAGATGGAATCATCGAATCTGTCTCTCAAGCTTTAAATCCGAATATGATTGCCAGTACCTAAAAACTCACACCTGACCATCAAACAGAGCCCGTGTCACAACCTCAAATACAGTACATGTGTGAAAATATACGTGCACACTTTATATAGTTAAAGAGCAGAATGGTGTATAAAAAAAGCCAATATCCCTGCTAGAGAAATCTGTATCTAAGAATAAGTCTGATTATATTCCAGATATATCTTCCAGTATTTGCATTGCTTAATTAAACATGATAATCATGTGTGATATGTGCATATTAACTTCAAAATTAGTCTCATAAATGAAACATACAGTAAAAAATACAAAAAAAGAAGTGGAGTTGATAGCTGAACTATGTTTAGAATCATTGTTAGACTTTTAGACCTAATACCAATCATCTTGATGTTGCATCCTATCCATTGTTTTATCACCTGATCCAGTCTGATTAAAAACCTGTGGTTATGAAACCTAGAGTACAGCAATCCTCACCTGCCCTGGTCCTAGAGTACCAGATGCTTTCAGGTAATAGAGGTGCCTTCCAATCAGTGGCTCAGTATCATATTGTCAATAATATAAGTCAGTAACTGGTTAAGATGTATAACAGAAGAGAAGAGAGCACATTCCTAGAATCTCTGGGTCACTTACAGGTGGAACAGGTTGCCTTAAATGTAAAACTAATAAAAGTGTAATTTGATCATCAAAATTTTCTCCAATTAACTATTTATATTGAACTTAAAATGAAATTAGACATGATCAGCATTATAGAGCCTAATACACATCAGTTTGTAATGCATCACACAATTAATTTCACAAAGTTTTTCTTTAATTTTGAGGACTAAATGTTCTTATGCTATTTTTAGTGTTTCTATTTGCTTAGCAGATGCACCTTTGAGGGGATTTTACAATACTTATGTGACAGTTACTGTATCGATGACATGTGTACGGCAAGGTAAACTGTTAAGTAAAATGTTATCCTCATTTATATATACACTAATATTGACAGCATTTTAATTCCCCAATCAGACTGGACAAATGTTTTATTTGAGAGTCTGATGAAATTAGGGCTCCCATATCAAATTATCATCTTCCATTAAGTATGTTTAATTAGTAGAAGTTGAACAGCAAATGCAAAATGTGGGAAACTGCAAAATGTTCCCCAATAGTCAACTGTATTACAATCCTGACAAAGAATAAGGATTCATTTCTAAATGACTCAAGCATTGCATTTTTGTTAATTTCTTTGGTGCCAACTTGTCCTGGCTCAAAATGTCCCAGGGATTGTGGGGTCTAATGGTTATTCCAGGGAAAAAAAGAAGACCTCATGTACATATAGGGCAGGTACTTGCCGATGGCAGTCGTGCCAGATCCAGGAGTGGCGCCCAGCCTTGGGACGGAAGTCCGATTGGCCGTTGTTATGAATCTGTGAGGAGAAGCGCAGCAGGCGTCGGTAGGCATTAGCGGGCGCGTTGTTGGCAGAGCTGGCCAGACAGTTCTCCTCATGGGCACACTGCAGCATGAACATGGGCCTGTCTTCCAGGTAGGTGGTCTGTTCCACTGCTTGGGGGTTCAGCACCAGGTCAGGGGCAGCTGGGAGGAAACAACAGAAAACCCTCTTGAGTGAAATTTCCTCTAGAGGCGCCTGGCTGAAGCGCCTGGAGCAGGCATGAGAAAATACTGTATTGCATGTCAGTTTTGAGAACTTCTATACAATTATGGACATGACCCCCCGAGTGACATCAGTTAAATGGAAAATGTCACAGTAAGCAAAAAACCGTTCACTTGGGCAAAAGCAAAACCACAGCACAAGATGTCGTTGATGGTTTTAGCTCTTGAGACATAATTATATGCTGTATATTCTGCTACCACAAAATTAGAGAATATTCCTAATTTTGTCTATGTTCCGCTTTGACTACATCAGTTCAGCATACATTTTCACAAATGTCCATAGGAACATGGGACCACTCAGCCAACAACATTAGATGTTTAGCAGTTTCTTGCAACCTGCATTGTACTTCCTGTTGATGTTTATTTTTACTCACTGCCTGTAATCCCTTGAGCATGTCTGAAAAGACACATTGGCCAGATCTGCTGTTGCCTCAACAATACATTTTGGTGCAATACAAGTCCACCAAAAATCATGTCTTATATGAGCTTACTTACTGCATATCAGCCTTGGTTTTCTCAACACAGAATATTGAGGCAAAGGCCTGGTCTGCTATTTCATTACAGTCTTCAGTGAGCATGGGACAGACCCTCTCACAACTTTGGACAGGATTTAGGAGCACAGTATACATTGGCAGGATGTCCTTCAATGACAAGTGGCTAAGTGTGCACACTGTGGAAAGGTCAAGGGTGAAGCCGTGGCAGGAGGACTTACTCTCCGAACACGAGACTCCAGCAGCGAAGCGGGCCCCTCCTTTGGGACAGTTGAGGTTTTGTCCATCATGAAGGCAGTGAGAGAGGGACATCTCTGTCCCCGAGCACTTCACCCCACTCATCACCACATCATCCGCACTGACCTCCCCTGGCCAGTACCACGTTTCCTAAATAATAAGATATTTGAGAGGGTTGTTGTGACAAGAGCTTGTGTCAACACCAGACAAACTGGGAAAATAAACTGGACAAACCTTCAAATGTTAGAAGCACACAGCAAAAGGCACATGAATCACTTTAATAGAAACCAGTTCACACAATAAACTACCTATCCCTGATTTCTGCCATTGTCATTGAGTGGGTAGTGAGTCTCTGAATTACAAAGACATCCAATAACAATGACATCACTGTTTAGTTTTTTGGGGGGTGTTTGGAATTATGCTTTCCCAGAGCAAAAGAAGTTGAAATTCTCAGCACATAAAAGTAGTTAGCATTATAACGTAAGGCAACAGCAGAAATATAAATAATTTTTTTGCGAACCACTTTTTTTCTCAACTTTAACGTTTTCTGAAAACAAGACAAAACAACACCCCAATCCCCTCAAAGTTGTACCACCCTCTGGAGCAGCACTTCAAACCTGACCCCCACACACAATGTATCCAAGCAGTGTCAACCTTCATGTAAATCATATTTAGTTAGGACAGATACAATGATGCCAGGGGATGCAATGCAGAGGCTAACTTAAAAGTATCGTAAAATTAAAATATTCTGTACTCTTTCATTTTTATATTCAATCTGAACTGAATCAAGTTTGAGGCAAGCCTGCACTTTTTGTCCGCCAGATGGTGGTACATGAATTCTTCTATTCCTTATTGTTATTTAGAACTACTTTATTATTGTTAAGGGTTGTGCAATTTTGTGTTTTTTTAGTTAAATCAAACCCATTTTTTCCACAACAGCTTTTACCAATTTGGGACAGTGATGTGTTTGTGTTGTGATGTCATGAACCCAAACATCCTTAATAATTTAGCTAAATACGATTTGGGCAGGATTTGTTCAAATTAAATGCTCTTGTTATTTACTTTTAAGCACAATTTTTGATTAATAGTGTCTTTTTTCAAAATCGGTTATTTTGAAGCAGAGGACTTTCAGTAGCAAGTAGAGGCTAGCCTGCTTTTGTGTGTTGAATACTAATTCTGCAATATTGCTATACCATCTTTTTAATTTACCTATGTTTTCAACTTATACTTTATTACAAACTGACAGAAAACTGAGAAAGAAGCTCTTGGAAGTCTTCAGACTAACACAGTTAAACTTTTTTGTTATTGTTCTTGTTAATAGTAGCAGTACTTTGCCCTTCTGAATATGTTCCATTTTGAAATGGTCTACAGTATATACAGTTATCGAGTCTGTAATATTCTAAACATACTACATACATAGTACATACAGTACCATATTGTCATCTTTGTTCAGCCTAATTACTTTAGTTGATATAATCCTTAATTAAACTGTTGATTTCTATTTTACATGCAGAAACTCCATTGTATTACAGAGGTGTACGGTTGCAACAATCTCATCACATATACGGTAGATCTGTTTAGTTTATTCTCAAAGTGTGTGGTACACTGTTGTTCTGCTAAGGGTGCTCAAATGTGTGGGGATTACAGTAGATTATATCAAACACTCCAATAACAAGCATCCTTTATTCGGCATGGATTCAGGAACCTGTTCATGGAAACACTGAAACTACTTGTTACTATACTTATTTCTAATCCTATCCAATGTTTTAAATCATACACAATCAAGATTTTAATCAAGCTAAACCCTAAAGCTAAAAATCTCCAGCTAGGGATCGCTGAACCTCAGAAAAGAAGATTAAAAAACAAAAGAGCCTCATGCTCCAAATACCAGGCCATACATTCTCTTTGTTAAAAACACATCCATTGAGTGGATTCTCATTTCATTGTTCTTAGTTTCAGTTGTACCTGAATTGGCAATAATGTATTTCAAAGTCTAGTACTATTTCCACACAGAGAGTACATTTGACCATGTTTTCCTTGTGTAAGTTTGTTTTTGTGGAGCCTAGCCATTCTCCATTTGCTGGCAGTTACAGCCGCTGTAGTGTGTCAGGAAGTCAGAAGGAATGGCCTTTGTTTCCATGTGCTTGTTGCTGGATTTCTTGTATCTTTGACATGAGAGAAGGTGGGGAAAGTAAAGTTCCTAGTCAAATTTTCCATTTCATTCCCATGTCTGCTGGAGCACTTAAGTTAAAAAATATCTTGCTTACATAAAATGTCAAGGAAGTAATGCTCAAATATATAGTCGTACACCATCTGTTAGAATAACTTCAGTTCAGTTACTGCTGTTAGTTCTTTTTATCAGAACAAAGAGTCATATTTCTCAAGTGTTTTCTGACATGCTAAGTTTAAGGCACTTTTGCGAGAAAGAAATGGCTAATAGCAACCAAATGTAAAAGAAGAGCCGGAAAGTGCTCTGCTTTGTAACCTTTCTCACCATTGTATGTTCTAAAACAATTTCACCATGTTCCAAAATTAAAGGAGAAATGTTTCAACTCGTATATTAGCAGCTTGAATTATTTATGTGAAACTTCATTGTGGTTTTGGCAAATGTTCCTTTCAGTTGCATAACCTCTGTAAAGTAAGCCATAATATACCATCCTCTTTCTATTATAAATTACTACCTCTCTTTGTCCTTCTTGAATAAACTCGACCTCCTCACCTTCTCCGTCATTAACAGTCTGAGCTGACTGACTCCAGTTCAGAGTGTTTAGGCCAAGGTTAGGCAACCCCGATACTTGGAACACTGGGTTGCTGCAGGGTTTAGAGACACCTATCATCCAGGTGGATGCTGCACATTGGTAGTGGGGGAGGGGAGTTCCCATTACCTGTAAAGCACCTTGAGTGGAGTGTCCAGAAATGCACTATATAAGTATAAGGAACATTATATATTATTGTATAGCAAGATCAATACAGTATGTTCATTTTAGACAGGAGGGCAAACTAAGTCATGGCTCAGGAATGGTAAAAATTATGTTTTATTGCAGTGTGTTTAAAAGTGGATAAGGGGAAATGCTTCTCTCTCTCCAACTCTTCCATCACACAATGACAGCACAGCACACATATCTCTGACCTGTGCTAGGGTGGTTAGACCTGGCTTAAAATTTCATGTCAATGTACCCAAACCCAGGATGTGATGCCAGTAGTGAGTTTGAGTTACAGTTGGTAGATGCAAGAAGTCACCACTAATATAAACAGTCTAATGTAGCACTATGATGGGTAGGTTGGAACTTGTGCAACCTGGTACTGAAGAGGATTACCTGAAAGGCGTGGTTGGCAAAGCCTAGTCCCAGCTGACGACACACCACCATGGCCTCCATAGTGCCCCATCCATCGCTGCACACAGTGCCCCACGCCAGAGAGCCGTTCCTCTCTGCCAGGACCTCCACACGGCCTTCAAAAGGGTTCCGACCGCCGCTCAGGCGCAGCTGACCAAACACAGCAAGAGAAAGGTCCCTTGAAAACCACCCGCAATGGCACAATGTATCATGTTCAAGCTTTTTGGTTAGACAGCCCTCAGCCCAGGTGAAAATTCCAAAACCTTCAATTTGACTGCAGGTTTGACGAGGTTTGTTCTGATGAACAAAAAAGTGCCATCAGGTAAAATGTTTGCAAGTGGAGTTTCAAAAGTGGGGTTTGCCTTGTACCATTGTAATTTAGAAAGTTTGAAGCTGTTAATTACATAGGAGACAATTTAAGCATGGAAAATAAATGCATACATTTTTCAAAAAACAAAGCACATTTTTACAATGTTGGGAATCATGTCCATTAAATGTTCCCATTTGTATCATTAGAATCATTACACTATAAGCATTTCAGATCCATTTTTGTTCTGAACAACTGCACACAAGAGAGTGTTTCAGACCTTAAACCAATAAAACCCATATGAAAATCATCAATGATCTGATGCTAGCGAGGTTTTGGAATAACAGGAAAAGACCATGTGCAAACACAATATTTGTCTTTTTACATATGTTGCCGTGACTTGCTTTCACACGTTTCTCTGCAATGAATCACTTGAACTTCAAACAGCTTGGTGCACCAATACTGAAAAATACTGTCATAAATACTGTCTTCGCAAAACTTAGAATAGTTATTGCAGCAGAAGAACCAATTTGTTTTTTTTCTACCCATGAAGAATGAAAAAGCACACTGTATTCTTGCTTTTGAAAATAAACAAATGTTTTGTGGCTTTCTCGGTTGTAATAAATGAAGGAAATCCTGCACATAATGACTAAGAAAATAAAAAGGCTTAAGGATTTATGTCTGTCCATTGTAGATGCCTCAAATATTACCTAACCAAATCTGCTGAGTAGTATACAGCAGTGTAGTACTATCCCTATTCAGTATGCCCTATAAAGAACAGCTGCAGCTGGAGAGACTATGTAATGATTTCTGAGGAAGCCATGTAATTAGGTTCTTGCTGCAGGGCTAGGTTATACTCTTGTGTGGTGAGCCAAAGCTATGCATGTTAAAAAAAATGAGTCAAGGACACATATTATTGATAGCATGATCCTGAGCCTTATAAACTAATGCTGTTTATAAAGATTAATTAAAATGCCATTTACAGTACATGCAATACTATAGGAGTAAATTATATAATACTATGTACTGTAATACCATATACTAAAATATACACAATCGAATCATATGTGCAGTAGTCAGTATGCTTGACGTTCTGTCTTACAAATATGGTGGGACAAGTCTAAACAATAATCAAATGATGCTCAGGATCCAATTAAGTTGTCTTTGTGTATTGTGGTCAAATACACACTTCTGATTCCACTTGGCTTAACATTTTAGTTTACTTGATGACAAAAGGCTTGCGGAGGTAAAAAAGTTGTTTTGTCTTGCTTGTGTACTTCTATTTTATTTTTATTGTCCTTGATGCACATACTCTACATGCATAGGTATATACAGTACGTGTACATACCTATATACAATGAAATCAGAGCTACATTGTGTTCTCAGATTCCTGCATGGTCCCAACTCACATGATATAGAATTTACAGTAAGTATATAATTATTTAAATATCAGTTTCATGTAGTTTTTATTTTACTATATTCTGAATTACAAAGACAAATCATGACCATGAAAATGCATAATGAAATTGGATTATATTTTACAATTTTAAGAACAGAACATTTTTTAAAATTGAATATTCATCTTGGCTTTATTAATCTTATTTTATCTCCCCAGTTTGTTCTTCTTCTCCTTGATGAAACTAGTGAAACTGAAATGTAGACTGTGGTAGCAGGAATGGTTCTACATATAACTTACTGTAACTAATTTTGATATAATGTTTATATTTTTTTATTTGTTAATTTATCCGGAACAAGCAAAGGCTAAATACTATACTTACTGTATGTGCTATTTTTATAGGACAACTTTAGGAAAATAAAGTGGCAGTTTCACATGGAACCCTCAGGAAATGTCAGGGATCTCCACTTACCCGGCCCTCAAAACCCATGGCAGGAACATTACACCTCACACCAGCATCCTCTTCATGGCTGCAGCCCAGCGAGTCTTTGTTAAAGAAGCACTCAGTGATGGACTTCTCGAACCCTGAGCACTCCACCTCATTCATGTGGACAGGACCCATACCTGACAGCCAATACAAAAACACACAGTGGCACTTACACTCAAAGAAATCTGAGTAACGCTGTACTAGGAAGCGTTATGCCATTCATTTTAGCATAGTTTATACCAAGAGCTAGAAATGATTCTAAAACAAATATAATTTTTTAATGTAACCTCTTATGCACACATTATTTCATTTATGCATGTCCCTATAAGACATTATACATGTGATTATGACATCATGTGTAGCAGTTATGAAAGGATTATAAAGCCATCATGCAGCAACATTCAAGTAAATATTTATCCAAATCTGCTTATTTTTAAAAACAGCTAAAAAATAACCCTTAAAAGAGTTAACAACTAACTAAAAACCACAATAACAGGAAGGGTAATCTCTTAGTGTTCTCCTTTGATCCATCCAAGCTCACTATGATCTCATGATTTATTCTCCTGGAAATCCTTAACTCAGGACTAGCGTACTCAGTCAGGTTACATAAGGATTGCAGGGATTTTTCATCTGCTCTTGTTGTTACAGGAACACTGCTTGCTTGGCATTTACCCAGAGCATTTGGTTACAAAAAGCTTTTTTCTGAAAAAGTGAGACAAATGACTGATTTTCCATAACTCTGCTAGCATGTTTTCCCCTGTCTGCTCCTGTACTGGAATATCCAACAGTTTCAGAGTTAGTTTTTTGCTAATGCTATGAAGCTCATAAAAAATGTTTAAATGAAAGGATATTTTTTCAATGGGTTTGTGGCAGTGGGTCTGTGGTGAGAGGTATGTGATTGAGTAATTAAAATCAAATTAAGAAAGAAAAAAATAAAAGTACAAAGATTTAGTAAAACACACAAAAGCCAATATAGCTGACAATAAGTATCTGTTCCTTCCATTAACATCAACTCCAGGTTGTGAAATAATTATTATATACAAGACTGTATTTTAACAATAAAGAACAAATTTTAATTAGGCAGGAGGGAGAAGAATTTTGGAGGGAGGAGGGAGAATTTTGTTCACAAGACCTAAAAGCTTTGTCTAGGCAGTACCCAGAACTGTCTGACAATAAACATACTGTCTTCCGTTTTAATGTTCTTTAATCTGGTATCTTAAAATTGGGGACACAGCTGAGGGTTCAGCAATTTCTGATTGTTCTTGGGTATGACCTCTGTGTGTGGGCTGACAACAAGAGAGCATAGCACATGAGCGAAGACTACAATTTCTATTCAAGATTCAAATACACATAATGTTTAACAGATGTAATTCCTTCAAAGCTCACTTCAAATTTTTACATTTATTTTATAAATCTGTTAGCTATTTCTCATGACTATATTAATATCTACTTTTTTCACAGAGAAATGTCCAGAAAATGCTCATACATACTGTATACCTTGCACTATATGTAATTACCCATGTGTAATTACAGCACACAGTTCTACATGGATATGAAAAAAGAATTTATAATGTTTAATTCAAATCCCACATAAGATGTCCTTATTTCATGCAATCTAATAACCACCTCTTAAATAATGAATTTGTTTGTGTGAGATAACATTTCAAATGTAGCTTCAGTTAACTTGCCTCTAATGGTTCTAATTTAAAATACCTACATGACCATGCCAAACTTAAGCTTGTGTTCCAAGTGGAATCATACCTAGTGTTCAGACAGCTGCTGTTATATACACACACTGCTATCTATATACATAGATGTCAATCAAAGTGTTAATAACAAATTAGTCAACATTTGGTGATATCAAGCTTTGGGACAATAGCCAACAACCAGAACAACCAGATAGCACTTGGGTAAATACAGTTTAATAGCCACATGTATGAAAAAAAGAACATTAATTAATAACAAAAATAACAAAAAGTCAAATATAATTACACTATGTGAGACAAAATTAGAAAGTACACAGTAGAAAAAAGATGTATTAATAAACTCTCTGTACTCAGCTTTTAGGCAGTGCACAGAAACAACAAAAAGGCAAACATGCATATGAACATACTGTATCAAAGAGTGTAGAGTGCAAGTCAAGAGAGGGTATTCTGAAAATGTATAAATCACAATGCACAGGCATTGAACATTAGCTGCTTTTCTCTGACACATGTAATGAATTTCTCAATCCCAGAGTGGCATTTGGACAGCAGATGTTAGCATCTGTGGCATTGAGTTGCCAGATCAAAGTCTTTTTTTCTTTGTTCAACAAAGCCAAAGGTCAGATCCTCAGCTAGTTAGCTCACTTCTATCCACTAAGTGACTGATTGTTGGCCTAACAGCTGCAGAATGCATAGATCTCTATATAGATGTTCCTGTTTCTCAACATAAATAGTGTTTGTCAGAATAAGTGAGGTGAAGTCACCATACCACTGCAATTTTGCAATAATACTGAATGACTCTGGGCTGGATTTAGTTTGACCTAGTTTATAATTGTACTGTATTGCTTTTAATATTGCACTGATTGTGATTTCTGATTCACTGATTCACTTCACTTTGTTTTTTAAATAGTGTAGTAAAAACAGGGAAAATAACAAGAAATTTCCCTCAAATGCATTTAGAAGAAAAAGTAAGAACATCCTGTTTAAAAGAGCGCTTTAACTGTCTGGAGCAAATTGCCCACATATGCTGTTGAAGCTCACTGACTCGGAAACCTTCAAGGATACATGAGACTCTTGTATTATTCAACTATCAGCAAACACACAAACAGGAATGTCCTATTGTTCAGAAACTTCCTTAACATTCTCATGAAAATCTTAACAAATAAACAGAATCACTATGTCAAGTAAAAAAGTAGTTATGTACAATGTAGTCCACAATCATTAATTAAGCAAAATAGAAAAGGACAGATGCTAGGGACCTGTAACTTGATTACAAATAGAATAGTTCTTAACATACTGTACATTTACATTTTGTCTATCTGTTACTACTGCCAGATTGTGAGGATTGTAAAAGTAGACAAACCCAGATTTACTCAACACAAAAACACTAAACACAAACTGGATGGCATCAAGGTTGACTGGGGCCATTGGGATTATTTAACCAGAGAAGGTTCCACAGCTGAAAGACTGCATTTTGTCCTGTTTCTTTTTTATTTTTTAGAGTGGAAATAACCTTTGCTTTTGAGGCACACTTAAATTAAAAATAATTTGCATGTGAATTTAACACACATTCAGAACATGAAGAGTTCCCTTTCTTTCTTTAACTTTATGAACTTCGGTATTGGGTTTCTGAAAATATTCCTCATAGTCCAATGTGAGGAAATGATGTGAGGAACAAAAAGTGTTGCAGTAGCTTCAGTGCAGAAAGCACATGAATCAGATGTCTCCAAAAAAGAATACTACAGCAGTTTGCCATAGTATTTTGGTTCACAATCTAATTTTACCATTGTAGTTAATATTACAAAGATATTGTTAATGAAAAAATTACTAATAAAATAATGTACAATATAATTTTAATGCTGAACATAACTGTTTTTATTAGCTCTTTCCAGCCAAGACCTACTGTTGTTGCAGCTTGTGTCATATACTGTAAACCACAGGCAAAAACAGACATACAATTGGAGCTTTGGTTTACAATGGATTTTAAGTTATTAATTACAAAAGTAATTACGATAATTTAGACAATTATAGATAATTTTTTTCACAATATGTGTTTCCTGAGACAAGTTCAACAGAAAACCTGGCAAACATGAAAATATATGATCTACAGTATGTTGAACTTACCTTGCCCAAGCCTGGCACCGGACAGAGCCTCCTTGGCACTCCCGAACCCCAACTCTCGACACACCACAGTGGCAGCAAGGATGTTCCAGTTATCGTCACAGATGGTGCCCCACTCCCCATTCTTCAGGACCTCCACACGCCCCTCGCCAACGATTGCACCACCCTTCAGACGCACCAGAGGTTGCTTGGAGAAAAAAAAAGTACAGGTGGGCACTGCACTTCATTTTAAAGTCTCGGGATTAAACAAAAAAAAATCAATTTCAATTTTAAATGATTTTAAAATTAAGTTTGCATCCTGGCTGCAAAGAGGACATGAACAAAAACCCAAACCTTCACACTCAGAGAGAGAGACGCCACAGAACAGGCTGTTCTATGACCACTTTGACAAGTAGAAAAAGCCATAGAAGTGATAGCCTTAACGATATACTGTATATACTGTATTGTGCTTTTCATCCATGTTAAAGAGATTCAAAGGCTCTGCACGTCTGTGGTAGCCACAACAACAGCAAACTACTTAGACTAAAATAATTCCTTTTATTACAGTCAGATTCTCAGTGTGCTTCTCAACACATAGAACCTTTGCACAACGCCCTAATATCATTTTAATGAGTACCATATTACAGTATATGGTCTTAAAGGGAAATCAAACCCTGTTTAAAAAACTGACCAGATGAAAACTGAAGAAAAGTAGTGAGGCTAAAAGTGCTCCATAGGGAAAAAAGAAGAAGAGACAGAATTTAAAACAAAACACATGGGAAAAGAAAACTTAAGCGTTTATCTATGACTGGTCTGGTCAGACTCTGTCTGCTTTCCCACTGCCTTCATAATAAACCCCAAAGAGAAATATTCCTGGCATTTGGAATAATGAGTCACCCAGTTGCAAAGGACACAAGAACATAAACATGAAGTAGGGAAGATTAGCATCTGCCGGACAAATTGACAGAACCGAGCGGTAAGCATCCTTCACTGTTCAGTCTGTCTGCTACATACCAGCCTCAAGAATCTCCTGTTGTCTATTTCTTTCCGGCGTCTTAAACTAATTGTTTATCTTGTATAGCTTCCAACGTCTCAGTTTCACAATGCACTCTGTCATCGGTGACAGAAGAGTGTCCTGCTGTACAAACTAAGTGCTGCTAAGCAGTAGGAATGTAGCAGTGCTTTATACATTTACTGGCCTAAATATTAGGATTCCCCTCAGTCAGATGCACAAACCTTCTCAGTTGCAAGGAAGGCATGATCAGCTTGAAGAGACTGAGTCAAACTTTCATCATGTTCCCTAGCTAAAAAACAATTCCCACACCTCAATCTTACTAAAAGTTCATGGAAACCAGTGAATTGTTTGCCTCATTTCCACGTGGCATCACCTTTAATGCAACCTCAACAGGAATCAGTCAAAATAGATCAATATAATGGGTTTGTGTAAAACCTGACATATTTCAGCCTATGAGTGTGTGTCTAGAATGGCTAATTTGTTATTTCATACAGTTGTATACCTCTTTATTCATTGCTAGGAAGACTTCACAATTGCTACATGATCATAGCAAAAGGACACATCTTGACAGCTCTGCAACCCTATGTATATAAGAAAAAATGTTAGATGTCACACAACAAAGTATAAGGTGATGTCCATCCTTTACAATTTCAATTCAATTCAAGCTTTATTGTCCTCTGGGGGAAATCTGTTTTACAGCACAGTCCAATTAGCAAAAAACAAGGCAAACATTACCAACAGAGAAGATGATGCAATAGTGTCACAGCTTCCACTCGTAAAAAGCAATGTGACTGCATTTCAACTGACATTTAATTCCACTAAGTATGCATATTTAACACCTGTAGCAAGAATTAAAAATATGCAAATGCATAAAGTAACTTTACAATTTAAACCACCATCCAAAATGTATCATCAATGCACAGAGACGACCACTTCAAGTTTGGATTTCAGCCACTCAGTTTTAGATTGTACGGAAATCTGAATTTAAACCTGAATTTACTTACAGCACCATAAATATGGGGTTATAACCTAGGAATTTTGCCACCTAAGCAGCTATTTTTCTAATGTGAATACTTTTCCTTAGGTTAGCACAGTATGTACTATATAGCGCATTCAGCCATTTCCTCAATCTCACAGTCTAAAGCTCTTCTTTGTTCAGAATCTGTATCCCTAGCAAATGTCAAATACCATTTTTAACTCTACATGCTCAGAACTATATACGAGTTCGAGTTCAGTTTTAGAAATTTTAAATATTTTAAACTGTATGTGCCATTAAACAAAATATTCCCAAAAATATATATTAGATATTTCAAGCGAAACTGCCCTGAACTGACATTAAAAACATACCAAAAATTAAGATACAAATACAAATTATAAAAAATAAATCATTGGTAACTTCTAACATTGGATTACTAGTAAAAACTGTGAAATTGCTATAATTTAAAGCCTTTATGAAATAATGTGCCTCTGTTAATGATAATAGAGTGATTCGGTGCTTCCTTTAGAGAGCTTTGAGACATTCTGAGTCAGTCGTACAAGTCAACAACAGGCCAGCCAAAATACCAAGGGTGGGAATAGAACAATGCAAATGAGCTGGAGTAGAAGTCAGGAAGAAATATTACAGATACAGGATGTATATTAATATCAAAAGGGTTTGATATGCTTAAAATGTTCTTAATTGTGTGTGTGAAAGGTCTTCCTCTTCATATTTATGTCAAAATAAAAGCAGGACTTGGATTAAAAAAAAACTGTGAGCAAGCCATGTACATAAATGTCTTTTATAATTACATCAAGCAGATGTGACATAACTACTGTAGGACCCACTATTGTTTCACTGCCAGACTAGGAAAATTAATCCAACATTAGCTATGACTTTCCATCCTAGACTCTAGAAGACTTTAACACACCAGATAACTATAGTGGAGGAAGGTTCTATATTCAAGTATTTTCAAGTTTTTCATTAAATGTTTTGGTAAGGGGGTAAGCATCTTATTATAAAACAGGACCTATAACCAATTTAACTGCTTGGTATTAGTGTCCTGTGTAATTACAGACACAAATTGACTCTTTACATAATTAAAACATGGAAAACTGGGAATTAGAATGTAATGAACCATAAAACACTTTCAAAACCCACTCAGATCATTTTGACTGGTTCCTTTTTACTGGGCATCAGAAGCTTTATCATATTTCTGTTAATAAGATACAAAACCATCACTTTGTTGGAACTTCTGAATTGATCTTTCAAAACCTTCATATAATATCCCTTATTTAAAAGGCTTTCAGGGTGCAATCAAAATCAAAATTAAGACAAGTGTATGACAGCATCATGCACTGAATAGGAAGAGATCAAGCTTTTCAACGCACAAGAATAAAAAGCCTAGCCAGTTTGTGGTGTGTAAACCTTAATGCTGTTGAAGGCTCATCAGGCCCTGTTATTCTGGACTTGGCATCTTCAGAAGGAGTTTTGGAACTTCTTTGTGAGCCAGCCCTGCTGCCTTCTTTGATTGATTGGCAATTGTTTTCAAGTGTCCTAGCCTCTCCAAAGCTCTTCAAAAATTTCCAGACAATAACATTCCATGTAAAATGCAGTTTATAAAAACCAAGATGGTAGTAAGGAAGTACATCAAGAATGCTAAAGAAACCATGACCCTCACCTGGCTGGGACACTGGTTCATTACAGGGATTCCCCACCAATGCAGGTTCCTGCTTATAGAGATGGGTGGACTTGGCAACTGGAGTAAAGTGGGGTGTACTTTACTCAAGGTACAACAGCAGTGTCTGTAGAAGGGAACTGAACCCACAACTCTCCAGTCATGAGTCCAGAGACTTACCCATTATGCTTTATGCGTAGATACAGTATAACCCATATGATATTTAACATTGTGTAATGAAATAAAAAAACAAAACTTAGCAGGTGATACAGTAGCATGGTTTTAAAGATGAAAGGAAAAAACTTATCCCTAGGACATTAGACGGATTTTCAATCTTTTCACTTCACTTTACAGTTCAAAAACCTTTCGATCTTATTAAAAACAGCAGATAACATAAAAATAACATATATAAGGCTCCCTTTTATTTTAACATCCCTTCTCATTTGTTTCAGAAGTTTCACTTTCTCAGACAGAATAATCAATGATCCAAGCAAACCTCAACTAATCTTAATCTCTGCACTGCAAAGATTCACCCAAGCACTGATTTTAATTTACAGTGTGTGCTCTAGCAATGACTCAGAATTTGCGGTGAAATCAAAGATCTGTGTCTTGAGCCCAGACTTGTACCAACCCTCCAATCGTAAAAAAAAACATTCAAAATGTAATACATGAAGGCTTCTGACAAACACGAGGGCTGTTGTGTATTTGTGAATGGTGAATGGGCTAACATTCTGGGCCCAGACCTTCACAAATTCACTCAAAAATAATTTCCATGCTTTGTCAGACCAAGCATAACAGCTATACAGTATATCACAATTCTGGTTACACTACTCTGAATGAATTGAGTCACTTTCAATTTTGGCAACATTTTATTTTAACAAACAAAACATTCTTTCTAAGGTAAAAGCTGATTTTTGAGAAAAATCACATTTTAAATAAGATGTAAAGGAGAGTCAGTGTCACGAACAGCATTCCTATGAGCACCTCTCACCGTCAACACCCGAGTACTAATTAATCAATTGTCATGCCTCATGCTCTTCCCTATTTATACCCTTTCACTCCACTCAGTCCCCGCTCACTATAGAGAATAACCCTTGGCTTTCTCTTGTGTGAATAAACTACTCTTGACCTGATTTCTGGCTACCCAACCTTGTTTCCTCCTGCTTCAACTTCACCTCGCTTCTCGTTTTGGATTTTGATACTCTAGACCTAACTCCTGTGCTACCCGACCTAGCTCTTCTACCTCGATTACGAATTTTGCCTTTTGTCTTTGGGATTTGGACGCCGATCGGGTCTAACCAGGTGCTCCTAACGTCATCCCTGACAGTCAGCAATTGGTAATGCTGTTATGAACTTAAAAGCAAGTGTCTGTTACTGTGTGTGAAGCCTACCTCCTGTCTGAATGCCTTTCTGTAGCCTATCATGGTGCTAGGGGCGAACGCCCGGCCTGCGACACAGCTGACCACCACGGGCATTCCCTGCTGGCATGTGCTGTTCCCCTTCTCCACCATGGAATTGCCCATCTTACAGCTGGACAAGTGTGCCTCGTTTCCAGTACAGTTGACAGAGTAATCCCAGTAGGTGTGCTTCCGTTTCCTGGAAAACATCCTGAACACACACGCACGCACGCACGCACGCACACACACACAGAGAGAGAGAGACAGAGAGAGAGAGAGATGTGAAACATTTCTTCCAAAACACTGTGCAATATAGATGCTAACATTACATACAGGCAGAACTGATTGTTAAAACAGAGCATCCACCAATAAGGTAAAGGTAACCTGATCTTTCCCGTCATCCATATTATTTCTCAAAAGATCCTTTCTCTTAATGAATTACAAATAACCAGAGAATTTAGAAAGCAAGTTATTAATGTGAAATGTATCCTAATGCTATTTAGTTGTATTTATTCAAATTGAAGTGAGTTAAAGGAAAAGCACTGAAATATTCTTCTGTAACCTCATTCATTACACGAATTAAGTCTCTGTTAAGTTACTAAAACTGGATAAAAACACAATTAAAGCTTCCTTCACATTTCTTTCAAAACTATGATGGTTCTGGTGATGATAATGAAGATGATAATTGTGATGAAGGCCAAACTTCAACCCTGTGGGGGACTGGGAAACAACAATCTAGAAAATCTTAAATCTTAAATCTTAATGTCCTTTGCCTGCTACATTCTTCACATTGTTTTAACTCACACTGTGAGCCTCTCAATCTAACCTTTAAACAACGAACAGATTGCTAAACAAAGGGGACATTCAGTACACACTGAACGGCGTCAGCTCTTTGTCAACTTATTAAACGCTTCAGATATGGGTCTATATCCCAGTTACTTTAAGATCACGCCAATTGCAAACTCCTTTTAAGGTATATATACACATGTTCTTCTCCCTTCATCTTTCAATATACTTTTGCATCATTTTTATGGCAAGTTAGTCAACATGGATTTATTAAAGGTACATTTTGTTTAACATGCTATAGTTCTCTGAACTCGCAGCAACAGTTACATACTGTACAACTGGAGTTTACAGCATATGTATATTTAAACTTTCGGAAAGATTTGGATAAATATTCTCATAAAAGATTAATTTCTGTATTGCATGAAGCTGGCATTTAAGGTAATGCATGCCCTTGGATTAATAAGGGCTAATTGACAACAGAGTGCAAATAAGGGGTGTCAGATGTTGCTTTAATAAACAGCTGGGTGAGACCCTGGGTGAGATCACTTAACTCCTAACAACAAAATGACCTAGAAAGGTCAAGTGGCCTCATCTCATTGGTAGCCTTTCTTACAGTATGTCCAATATGCCCTTCAAATCAGAATGTCGGAGTGTGTGAAGTGTCCACCTTACTTGTAGACTCTGGCATTGTATTTTCTTTCGCCAGGGAACCCAAACATTCCACAGATAACCCTGCTGTTCATCTGAGTCCAGTCTTCATTGCAAATCTGTTTCCACTTCCCACCGTCCTTCACCTCCACGTAGCCCTCTGTCACTGGGATGCGTTTGCGATAGGTGGCCAGGATTGCTCGGATTCGTACATCTTCCACTTGGATATTCAAGCTCTGGGGGGAGCAATAAAGCAAGAGATATGATTTTCCCTCACATAAAATTGACAGAATTACATGGGATTAATGACAGAACAAAATCACTGTGATTAACAGAGATGTGGCCTTGGAAAAGAATCTGGAAAAGCACCACACATTCAACTAGTCATACTGTACCTGTAGATCCTATAAACTCTGTACCTGTATATCTTGTCCTATAAACTGCTATCACCAGTACTGTCCTTTTTGAAACTCCAGAACACTTAATCACAAACTCTTTGTTTTTAACTGTTCATTCAAGTATTTATTTGTGCTCAATTTGTATTTACTTTTTTCTCGCAGTTTAAGGGTATTTTATGGCAATCTGCTAGATCACTGTTTGGTGCTGTTTTGCCCCACTGCTTGACTTATTTTGTGCTGTTTTGTTCTGTGTCCTGAAGTCTGGCAGACTGCAATCTGTTTAGTATTGCAGTATGTAACATATTTACATACGTAGTGGTACTTTGTAATACTCCATGATATACATGATGCAATTTGATTATTAAAAATAGGAAAAGGCACCAAAAAACAAAAACAGAAAACAATAGCTAAAAATTAAACTTAAATGTTGTAATTCTCAAGAAGGGTCAAACAAGGACAACATGTTATTTATTATTTTGATAGTAAACATTTTACTAATGAAACTTCCAAAATTCACCAGTGATCTTGACTACAATAATTAGCGGTGAATGCTACATGCAAGTAGTAGAAAAACTTAATCAAAACTACATTCTGCATTTTAGCTACCACAGCAAATCTCCTGCTATCAGTTAAAGATCAACAGAACTCTAGGTAAGTATAAGTTTCTGCCTGCAGAAAAAGTGTCTCTTCCAAAGGAATGTGAAAATATTAGATAACCTTGTATGGTCTCCCCTTCTTGGCCTCAGGCATTTTTCCTTCAAATTAAGTTTTATCAAAACTGAGACTTGCTTCATAATGTCACCATAAAAAAATTGGCTTTCAAGCCTCCCTAAGAAGCAGCTGGTAATCTTTTACATTCTTTCTGCATGTGTGATATAAAATCTTCACACAAAGCCATCAATTCTAAGCAAACTGCCTATCAGTTCCCCTTTATCATTGCCGAATATTATTACTCTGGAGATTTAACAAACTATGATTCAGCCTTTCCTTTTAAATATACGCTATTTATATTCTAGACTTTGGTCAATTGCTTTATCCAATAAAAATGAAAAACCTTCCTTTCTTAAAAATACAAGCATAAAATACTATTCTGAACAAATTTGATTTAGCTCCATAAAGAAGGTCAAAAGTAAAGCAGGTGTCCAGTTTTAGAATTTAAGTGCTAAAGAGGTACACAGAAGGTAATTAACATTTTGGGTTATTTTTATTTTCCTGACTTTTGACTCGCATATGGCTTGCTACAACATCTGTATTGGATATCAGTTTAATTACTGGATGTAGTGTTATTGGCCAACAATTTTTTCAAAGGGTTGCTGTAAGCTAAAAAAATTGACATTTAAATCCAGAAAAGGACATCTGAAACAGGTGTATTTAGGAATGAAACTGAAGATACCTTTTTAAACAACAAACAAGCTGAGAGTGTCTTGGACGATTTACAGAGCCACATTGTCGAAGATGAGACTCTGGAATTGTGAATCAGAACACATCAAAGCAAGGAACTGAACCACTTCCACTCACCCTTGCTATAATTGTTGTGCTATTACTATCTCATAGGTACTTCAAATAGTATTTGAATTAATTTCCTTTATTAATGGAGATACTGTACCTACAAAGTGAACTGAATTACTGTTATAACTGTTAAACGCAAACACATACACTTATTAAGAACCATAATACCAAGGATGGATGCAAAAACATTTAATACTAAGAAATATCCAGAGGTTTTCATAAGCATGTGTACTGTAAATGTAGGAGTGCAAACAATTATCATATGCTTCATTTGGACTTCCAAAAATAATGAAATGTTCTTTGCATTTGTAAGCTGCTTGTCATCACATCACAAGGATCCAAAGCATTTTGTACATAGAAGGCGACCCACTGAAGTGTAGCACTCATTGCACACCAGCAGCCCCATTGCAGGATAGGACATAAAGTATGGAGAACAGAGAAATTACTTCACCGCTTGAATGCCCCAAGTAGAAATAAGTCAAGACTACGGAGTCATCACTCCTACTCTTATGATGTGAGGTGTAAGATATTTAATGACTAAGTCTTCAAAAGTACTTAGAGTTAATTTCCCACACAAAGGAGAGCAAAGTGTCCCCCATCACTGTAATGGAGCTCTGGTTTGGTCATTTTGTCCAGAGGGAAAACTGACACTGTTCTAATTAATGGTCTACTAACACCACATACTGTACAGCGCAACCTGGTTTTCCTTAGAGGTCTCCCATCAAAGTACATATCAGGCTCAACCTTGCCTAACTTCTAAGATCTGAAGAGTTTACAAGGTGATAAATAATTTGTCCCTTGTGCATTTATGTATGTTAATTGCTTACTGTAAAGTGGCTTTGATAATTGGCTTCTTACTGTACAGACAGTGAAGCTACTGTACTTGACGAGGCATAACTTTGAGAAAGGTATGAGTTCAAATGTTTCTTGATACCCAGTAGCAGATGAAAGATGAAACATTTTTTACAAATCCTTTCTTTCTCTACACATATTGTATTGGTTAGGACTGGCTGATATCTTGAATACGTCTGGCAGTCTTCATCAGCATCTCTCTTGGAAGATATAAAGACACTGTACTGAATAACAATTGACTTTCCAAAGGTAAAGCATGCCAAACAATCCTTTATTTGCAATTTTATGCCATTTTTACTTTGGAAAGATGTCACGATATGTAGAGTCTTGTGTAAAATTAGAGTAGTAGACGTAGATTAGCGCTAAATTTGGTAAGCTAATCGGTGTTATTATTTTGTAGACAAAAAGTTTTCATTGCCAAGTTGTATCTTATACAGACAGCTGCATGGTATAATTTAAATGCTATATATATATGTAACAACAGTGCACACTGAAGGATTGCAGTACTCTGCCAGATATTAACTCATAATGTGTAAGATGATCACAGACATGTGACACCACACTTTTGCATTGAGTACACTCCCTTCCTTTGATAGTATATTTTTGAAAGAAAACTATGCTCCAAAATATCGCTGTTGCAGGACTAGACATACAAAATAACTATGTTTCAAGATGCTACCAAAAATACAGAACTTTATTCCTGTGATGTGGTCTTGAGTTCAACATGTACTCCAACCCTCAACAGAACACTTTGCAGATTTCTGTTTTTCATCCTAATAGAAAATGAGCCTCAGACAAAACTAGGCAATATTTATTGATCTGAGCAAGACAACGTTTGTGTAGAAGACTGAGACATTAGTGCTGAATGCTTAATTCTTGTAAAAAGCACTTTATAGGTTATCACTATTTTTGGTGTTATTATCATTAATAATATAAAGCTCAGATTAAACAAGACAATGATTCAGAGGGGAAAAACATATGAAAGTATTAAATTATTTTTACAAAAACTGCATATTTAATCGAAAATAAAGTATAAGCAAAAACGTTAATATTAATTTAAAAACCGCAAGTGCAGTTGGAAACGTTGTACGTAAAGACATATTGGGCAGTTTAGGTACAGCTCTATCAGAGTGTAAATCTGATTATATGGAAACGCTAACTGTAAATTTTTCCAATGTTAAGTCTTACCATAGGGTAAGCTATATAAAAATCAACTGAAGCAAATTACAATGGAGAACATCACTGGCTTATCTTTTCTGGACCTTTGTGAACTATTGCATTCACTATGGTATCTTTGGAGAATCTTTAAATGTAGCATGGTTTTATTTCCTGAGTTAACAGAGCTGACAGTTCTTTACATGACAAGGACAAGATTACACAATGTTAGGGGGCAAGACTGATTTTTCTCCAAACTCCCCTCGAGGCTGCTGTTTCTTTGAAGTATCCGTAAGATTTTTTGTGAGCAGGCAGATAAAACATGCAACCGGGATTTGAATTTGTGTTACTGAGGAGTCACTTGCTAAAACATGAACATGAATTTGACTTTTGTTTTGGTCATTTCATTTCTGTCCCAGTTTTATTGATTATTTGGGTCTATTAAGATCAGAAGTCTTCTTTTCAATGTGGGAAAAAATCGCGGTTTTACCATATACCATATACCAAATTCAAGGAAACAACAATGATGTACTTAACTTTTTATTCTCACTGGGATTTTAGTAGTAGCCCTTGAGCCAAGTACGTTGTTAAGGTTGCTTCTGTTAAAAGCAAGTTACTTTGGATAAAAGCATCAGATAAACACATTTCGATTTAAAAACATCCAATGATCCCAGTTGGTTGTTTCACCAAAGGGCCAACTTATGCTGAGAAATCTGACAGGCAAGCAGCATTTCACTCAAACTGGAGTTTAACTGGAGTCTGTCTAAGGAAAACCACTCTGCCAGGAAAAATGAGCATATTAACAATGAAGACAGGCCAAATGCGGCCATACCTCATAGCCTTTTAAGATGATAACACTTTAATAAGCTGTGAAAGCCTCATTCTCTCCCTGACACTGTTGGGCTTGACAAGGTTGACCTTAGCTCACAGACTGATCCCTCTACGCACCGATTCTCTGAGTCTCCTGTTAAGACTTCTGAGACCAAGCCCACATTCCTCCCGTGCATGACAGCACAAGCCACAGTGGTGGAGAGCAGCTCACAGTGTCAGCTTTGAACTCCTTCTCTTGGGAGAGAAAGGAGCTGGAGTGAGCACTTGGGCTTCACGTGTTTGAAGGGAGCTTCAGTCAGGCTTTCCCACCAAAACCTTTCCATGAGTCCTGTAAAATGACTGGATAAGCTGGAGGATGTTTTTTTGCCGTGACCTCAGAGCTGTGGAATGTGCAGCACCCACCACACCAAAACATCTGAACGGCACAGAGAAGCCTTGACTTTCTTAACAAGAAATGACCACAGTAACCGAAATGAAGGGGGAGGAAGTAGTCTTAACTGAAATCAGTTGCACAACATTATTTTCTCCTGATCAGTTTTCACTAGACAAACAGGGCACGGGTTTAGCATGAAGAAAGGAAAGGCAGATGAGATATTATAGTCCTGAAAAGCTATCAGACTGACATTTTTGTTTACTTTCAGATAAATAAAGATTAATTAAAATAAATTAAATAAGATCACTTTATTTGCCATATACAATTTGTTGCATTAGGAATTTGTCTTTTCGCTGACCCCAGCTTGCTCTCCATGAGACACACAGACAGGGAGAGAAGCTTGGGGTTAGAGCACAGGGTCAGCCATTTATACAGCACCCCTGGAGCAGCTGGGGTTAAGGGCCTTGCTCAAGGGCTCAATGGAGTAGGAGTCCACTGCCAGCCACAGGATTTGAACTGGCAACCTTCTAGCCACAGGTGCAGATCCTTAGCCACAGTGCCACCACTCCGCCAATAAAGCCAGATGCGGAAAATATGTCTGATTTCAGCATTAGTGCTTATACAGTACTATCTAAGTGTTTCCTACCCATGGTCCTGGAGGACCACTGTAGCAAGTTTTCATTCCACCTGTACTCACCCCACTGTGATGCTTTTAAATGATCAGTTTTTTGTTTTACTTTTATCTGCTCTCAGTCCCGAGTTTCAATAATACCCCAGTTTCAAGGGTACTTCAAGGTACTGTTTCTAGCAGCTTTTGGATATTGAACTTTCAACAGCATCTCCAAAGAGAATTATTTTCTTTTCTGCAGAGATCCGATCAGATACATTTCAGATACACAATTGACACAGGGGAGATCTGAATCTCATTAATTGGTAGTGATACCAACTACCGCTCCCATCCAAAATTTAAAGAGCCAACGTATTATGTGGGGAATTATAAAGTTAAATAAACTAGCCTATGACTACCTCTGATGGATAATAAACCTGAAGACAGAGTGGTCTCCCAGGACCAGTGTTAGAAACCCCTGGTCTAACCTTTGTCCTATAAATGTAGGTGCATTACTCATTCCAACGACATTTCTGTGTATCTGAAAATATTCTGACTTCTTAGATTTTAATTAATAATAATTATGATTGACTCTTCCCTCGCTCACGATGGTCTTGTTCACTGTTGAATGGTACTGCACCTTAATGTATTGAGAAGTGTATTGCTTTGTATTCTGCAGTTTGTTAGAGAACTCTCCTAATTACTCTACGCAATTTAATTCCAGTTGTCTATGAGTACTTAATGTTCTAGTGTGATGTTTCTCAATCCTGGTCCCAGGGGACCCCTGTGTCTGCTGGTTTTTGTTTGTGTTAAATTCTTCAATGCAGGATAATTGCTTTCAAGTTTCAATTCAAGGCATGCTTTATAAATTATATTTATAAATCAACATAATCTATTAAGAGATGTTTAGAGGGAAAGTTGGGGGAATACTTTTGATAAGCAATTTGAGGACAGAAATCATATGTTCTAAATGTAGAAGGTGCTAGAAATAATATGCTTTACAGGTATTTCTGAAACCAAGTGCACAAAATAAATCAAGCAGATTACTTAAAGGTGTAAATTAGCACCAGTGATTAGAGCTCAGCTGAAAACTAGCAGAAACAGCTAGCAAAAACCTGCAGAAACAGGGGTCCCAGAAGATATGGACAAATAATCACTGTTTAAATATACTGTATACCAAGCACAATACAACAACAATAACAAGAACTGTGTGAAAAGAAAAACGGATCAGTGCCAGATAAACAGGACCAAACCCCAGTAATATGATCACCCTTTGTAAGATTTGAAATACTGTGCAATTTTAGATTCCATGCCTAAGCTGTTTAAGGTTCTAGATGTTTCTCAAACAGTAGACGAATGCATTAATAACATCATCCCCACTCATTTAATCCTTTATTTATCAAACAATTCCACCGAGAACACCTTTTCAAATCAAATCATTTTCAAATTTCAATGCCTAAATAATATTATTTATGATAATAATCTGCAAAGCAATGCATGTACAGGAGCAATTTTCGTAAAGTACTTTTGTCAAGGGTACAAAAGCAGCATCCCAATCAGGACGTGAACCAGTGTCCATCCTGCTCACAGCCAGAGATCTAAACATCACCCCAAACTTCAGCCTTAATTTAATTAAGACATAAAAACACACTTCTAATGTCTATTATATGTCGTTATACTGTACAGTATGTCAGAACCCTTTAGCTGGACATTCTCACAAAATGTGCAAATTTGCCATCAGAAATTGGTCATAGCATGAAACTTTCTTCTAAACTATACAACAGAAGGAAACAAGACTCCCTTTGCAGTCTGATCCATTTCAAATTTTAAGATTACAGAGCTGCAGGCTCTTTTCCAATGTGTATGTAACCTCATGTCTGTTTATCATGTTTGACTAACAAACATGATGGTGCTGGTTTACACTCAAGAACTTTCAGCTGGTAAATCCTGAAATGATTCAAACTACGGGGCAAATGGAATGTCATTAGCAACCCAGCTGTATTTATAAGTATATGGAGCACACCAGAGAAAGACAGTAAAACCAAAGCAGGCAAATAAGCAAACCTCCAGCATTCCCTCATGGCAATAAAATTCTAACCAGTCCGGCATACTAGTAGGGCCAAGCATATAATCCACGAGTATGGCACGTGTGACATCACTTTCGGTTACACCACTTCATAATCCTCTCTGGATGGGAGTTATTAGTGGAAAAGTACGAACCAAGAGTAGCTCTCTGATTTGGCAGCCAATGACCAGCCAAGCCAACGACAAGATTAATGGGAAAAACTGCTAACATCTGAAAATAAAAATTCGCATAAGATCCACAATGCTCCAGCACTGAGAAAGGCTGATTTATTACCAGAATGATAAGTTATATAATTTCTTCCTTATTTATATTGGCTGTTTGAAATACTTTTTTTTCTTCTTCAACTTTAAAAGTAAAAAAGTGCAAAAAAAAGCCATCTTACCACAGTATGTTATACTTAGAATACAATAGTACATTGTTGAATACCTAAGTAAATATTTTTGGGTGACAAGTTTAACCAGGATATACCACATATTTTGCCATGAATCATTTACCAGTGTGAATCGTGGTATGCAGTATATATCATCATTTGTACCATAATACTTGATTTATCACTGTATTTATCATGGTTCATGTGCCATGTGAAAAAGATCTGTTTTATCAAAGGATTTACCTAGATTTATAAATTTTTTTTTACCTGAGATATTTTATAAACAATGTCAGTCATTCTCCAGCTGGATTGTTTTGATGGCAATTGTATATAAGAAGCCTATTTTCCTTAAAATCATGAAATAAACTAAACTTTGAATATATGGTAGACCCCGTCAATATATTTTTCTCTTAAGCAAACATTGTAGCACATGAAAAAAACAGCAAGCTACAGTACTTCCAATGTATTTGTGTCTGCTGGCAACCAGCAATTGTTCTAAAACTCTAACACCTAAAACACCTAAAAGCTGCACAGTGCTTAGAGACCCACTAATGAGGCTCTGTCACCTCTTTCTGCATAGATTGTTTCTTAGGATACACTTCTATAAGAACACAAATCAAACCCTCACATCAGCTTGCTGTGGAAGCCAATCGATACAAAAGTTAACAATTGCACCCCTGAACACCAAAGAGGTAACACAGCATGTGTTTTCCATGTTCTCCAGAACACTGTGGTAACAAACTAATAAGAAGGCAGCAATTAAAAAAGACAAATATTTACAATAATTTTCAAAAACTATACGAGACCATTTTTTACACATATTTACAAATCTGGAAGTACTGCGTTTTACAGACTTCTAAAAACATTACTCCACACTGCAGCTGAGGCAAAAATACTATATAAGGAAAAGAGGGAACCTGTTCCCACTTAATTTAATAAAGAAAATAAAATATTTACTAAACAAATTTTTACAAAAAAATGCATCAATAAACATGTGCAGGATTTCTCTAGCCTGGTGGATACCACTAGTAGGAAATCAGTATTTCAATTATAAGTCAACAGTCCATTCTGTTAATTCTAAAGTTAATTCTAAAGTCTGCCTTTTCAATGTTCAAGGTACCCGGAAGTTCTGTAGTCAAGTCTGTAAAGGAGGTGCCCTCTACTAGTTCTGAATTTTCTCCTGCAATCCTGTCTCTTATTTTCATATTTTCCAAATAAAATAAAGTAAGGAAAAATCAGATCGAAAAAAGACATATAGGGGACCATTTTTCACAACTTTCCTTGAGATTCATATTAAACTTCTTTGCTTATATTTTCCAATAGTTTTCATTACTTCCACTCCTCTTTTTCATACTGATCATGCTATGATTTCCATTCTAAAAGCCTTTAACTGCTGTGCAACACAATCCTTAAGGAAGAATTCAGTATAGAAAAATCATCATCTTTCATCATAGTTCAGAATGCAAAGGTGCAACTATGAGAAAATCTCCGGGCGGATGCATGGTTAAATGAAAGCAAGTTATAAAAAAGTGTAAAAAAACATACACATTCACCACAGCAAACTTACATACTGTATGATACAGCAAGTCTGTTCTCAATTATAACTACCCTTCACACATACTGAATTAAGGTAGCCACAAGCAACTGTCTTATCAACACTTATTCTGTCAGGACTTTGTTTTGGGTTACCAAAGGCAGCAAAGCCTGGGGTTTAATCCACATTTTCTAAATTGAACACAGACATGCACTGACAGGATAGTGAACACTAATGCATTAAAGATCTTTATTGGATTCAGAAGTCAGGTCTTTACAGATAATGCAGGCAGTGTTTCACTAAACAGCAGCTTCATTAGAAAACCAGTAGGTAATATAGTATTTGATTTAGCTCTTTCACACATTGTGACCTCACAAGGGACAAGATGTCTTTAACTGTGTTAGTGCATGCATATACAGTAAGGTTTGTACTGTAAGGTCTTCCCGTCCATCATTTAAATTACATTTTGTACTTTTTGCTTGTTAGACTCTTTCTCCCTCTACAAATGCAAGCTTCTTTGGTAGTTTTGAGATTTTATTTGGGGCTTATATATGTTCGCTATGACAGACTCCAGTTAAAAAGAGCAAATACAGTACCAAAGGCACACTATATTAGGCTTTATGATCTGTAACAGAAACTAATCCAACTTTCTTAAAAATAAGTTAAAACAAAAACCTGGAGTGATTTTGGCTAACCGAAAAACTGGATTACTGGACTTCTAGACTGTATGATTGTAGATTGTATATGATCATAGAAGTATTCCCAGATGTCTGGGGATGACAGAGTACTTCTGTTTTTGGCTCACTTGTTAAAATCAGTGAGCTTTCCATTTCCAAACTGCCACACATTATGCCCTGTTATACGGATTCATTTCCTTAAAAAAACAACTAGCCCAACACTAGCTCTACTGAAAATATTATTAAGCACAAAAGAATCCCTGGAAAGCCAGAGCTCATCCCAGCAAGCAACAGGCACAAGGCAGGACCACCCTGGACGAACACCAGTCCACCACAGGGCACACACAGACAGACACACACACTCTCATCAGGGCCAATTTTCCCAGAAGGCAATTATCCTACCCATATGACTTTGGACTGTGGAAGGAAACTGGAGCCCCCAGACATAACCCATACAGACACAGGGAGAGCATACAAACTCCATGCAGATAGCACCGCAGGACTTGACCCAAGGGCCCCAGCTCTGCAAGGCAGCAAAGCTAACCACTCTGCCATCATGCCACCCCAAGAGACAAGTAATGTCTTTGTGTTGGCGGAGGGGAGTCCCCAATACCTGTGAAGCGCTTTGAGTGGACTGTCCAGAAAAGTGTATCTAAGTGTAAGCAATTATTATTATTATAATATCTATATTTACTGAACAGTAAGTGAACATTGACAGACATCTAAACAGTCAAAAGCTAGTGTTCACAGTTTTTCGTTTTATTGCTCACATGATGTCAAGGTTTATAATGAAAATATGTAAATATCATGCAATGTTTAGTGGAGGAATGGGGACTAGGTAAACCCTACAGGAAAAATATAAAGTAGTCAATGAACCCTATCCCGAATGTCTTTAGAAAGTGGTTGGAAACTGGAGCACCCCAGAAAAAACCCCAGGAGAAAACCAAAAACCAGGAGTTGAAAACTCCACAGGGACAGACACCCAAGACTTCCAAACATGAGACAGTTAAGGAAGAAACCCTAACTACCACACAACCATACTAGTAATTTTCATATTTTTTCATAGTTTATAATGTCAGATTGAAAATTAGTTTATAGGAGAAGTGGTTTCTGATGGAAATGTCCTATCGAAATTTTAGTATTTAAGTCAATAATCAAGCAGAATGTTATCATTCATCAAATTTCACCAAATTCATGTGCAAGTGCATGTTTTATTCTGTGTTAATGAAAACAAAAATACATGTAGAGGGTATGCATATAGTACAAGCACTTTGAATCAAATTGCTATAAACTGTAAAGGACTGACATACAGTGAAACATTCATTGTACAGAAAGTATGAGTCATAATGTAGCAAGTTAAGCTGGACTCATAAGTCATCTCTATAATTTGTTCTTCTTTGTACTTTGGTTCTGAAAACAAACATATTCATAGCACTGCAGATTTAGTACATTTAGAATTGTGACATTTTTACACATAATAATACACTTCTGTTGTCAGATACTAGGATCTGGAATAGCAATCCCACTATGAGACAACCACATGAAAAAACAGGGATGATAGTTTAGGTATCTATTCAGATCGGCCAAGAGCATTATTGAGTGTGTATCTCACCCCCTCTATTGTGAATTTACACCCATCTGGGAGACACCTCTGTGTCCCCAGGTGTAAAAGTAATGGTCTCAGAACATCTTTCATCCCCACCACAATCTCTTTCAAACAATGTATAGTAATTGCCGTCTCTCCTATAACACATTAGTACTGTCTTAATTAATGTATTAGACTGTGCCATGAAACAAATTTACCCCAGAGGATAATAAAATTGAATTCAATTGAATCTAACAAATGGATGTATAACAAAATGTTCTTGATACAGTGAATATTAAAAATATTCAATCTAGTATGGTATTTCAATTCATTTTCAGTTCATTATATTTGTATTACACTGGAGAGTATCTGGAACAGGAATTCTATGTGACATGCAGATAATGTTGACTTTAAGCACCAAAGAGCGGTAAACAGGCATATTCCACCACTCCTTGTTCAGTATTTTATTTCTTTATGAAAAAATAAAAACACATTTAAAAACAAACATAAAAAGCTATATCTGTACAGTGGTGGTAAAAGTTTTATTAATGTGGCGCCAAGTTATAAATACCCCATCAGTTAACAGAAATAGGGCATCTTTGCCACTTGCTTCCTGTAGAGTCTGGAAAGATTTAGGTTTACAATATAATTCCAAAATAGAATTAAATAATTGCTATTAGTAGAGAAAATACTGTGTTTAACTGTTACTATAGTTATTAATGATGACTTTTGCATTTGTTTAATGATTGCATGGCTTCAATTATTTTCCAAATATGATAAAATTCTTTATAATCGTAGCACTTAACGCAAAGCAATGACAGAGAACGAGGAAAGCCCTCAGTCATTTTCCATCCACACTGGCAAAATCCCCCTGTAACAACAACATGCGGTTTGGGAGTGAAAATAGTTAAGCTAATAATGTACTCCAGAGAGCTGTAAAGCAGAACTTTGCTCACCCACCAAATTCCTTCGCTAGAAGAAGCGTTCAATTCTGCGTTTTCCATTGGCTCAGCAGCCAGCTGGGGAGATCTTGTGTAACATTTAATGAACAATCTGTTTTTTTTAAGAATTCAGCATGAACGTGAGGCAAACCTTGTCTCACCAGTGACTCATGCAGTATATCACAGCCCCTTTAAGATGATTTTTCCCCTAGCTACCAGACATGCTTTATTCCTCTTCTAAACATTCTGGCTGTACAGTTCACGTTCTGGCTGCACGTGAGACTTCTGAGGAAGAGTCTGCTGCAGACGTAACATCTGCGCCGATCTTTTCCTCTCCAAAGGGAAAAGATTGCGACTGCATAGGAGACAAACCTGCAGCTGTAAAACCTATTATAATACGGATAGCTCTCAAAGGGGCAGAGGTACAAGATGAGCTGACAAACCCCCTCACCAACACACACTAAAACGAAATCCAGAAGGACCTACAGGAGCAAGTGGTAACACACTTAAACATTTCAGCGGAAATGTCAAGCATAACCATTTTGTGATCTAAGTATTCACACCGTGCAACGAACAATTCAAGTTATTCACACTATACCCCGAAACGTCAGGAAATTCACTGTATATACTTTCTTAATTTTCAGTAGATGTCTTTGCAAGTTTCATTGCAAGGACTGATAGGTTTATTTCACAGCAACTGTGTTACTGAGAGAATTGTATTAGTAGGGGAGGGCCTGAATGTTACAATTTTGCAAGGAGATTTAACTTCACTCTTGCCATTTTCCCTTCACTCAGACTATGATTTCATTATATGATTGATGTCTCATGGAAAGAGAACTTTATCAGCATAACACAGGCTTATTGCTTTAGCTTTCTGTGGAACACTGACTTTTCCTCCACATTCACACTTTTCGGAAGCCTTTTTGTTTATTGACAGTGATTTTCAAAACATTTTTAGCTTCCTGAGGAAACGATACTCTCAATCTGTGAAAGAAACTACAGTAATAATGTGAAAATCTGCAATTTATGGAAGAAAAGGAAGAATGTAATATTCCTCCTCTGTAAACATAGTTTAGGAAAATGAATGCAATTTATTTGTTGTTAGAAAGGTTGGAGCATGTATTTCCACAGGCGTAAAAATCTTTTAATTTGGTTTTCAAATTTGTATGGCAATTAAAGAAACATGCAGTCAGGCAAAATGCTTGCTTTTATATTCTTTTACTATTGCCTTGTCTGTTTTACTACATTTTACCATGCACAGTACATCACAATTCTCATCTTAACCTTTCTCAGAAATCGTCAGTTCCTCAAAAGACAATATCATATTTGCCAATGTACAGTTTTATATACAGTATGATGCCACTTGGTTTCCAGAACACACTTAAAAATAGGAAGCCGTCTTTATTGTTGCACAGGAACCTTACATTTTAATTAAGATGCAGGTAGGTTCAGGCAAAATTACTCTGCTAAAATGTTTTACAAGCAGAAGCACTGTGGATTTCATGTCAGGTTTTCAAAGACAGAACCCCACTGGTAATCTCACTGTGAACCACGTGGATACAGGTCTACTAAGTACTATACAATTATTCCTACGATATGAAGTGAACTGATAAAACAGAAGATACTGAGGAAACTATAGGAAAGTGGAAAACTGGGTAACTGGTAGAATACAAATAGGACTACAAAGAATAGAATCAAAGAAAAGGGAGACATCTGTATACATTAATTAGAATCGTAAAAACCCATATGATTAAATGGGTTGTGTTTTCTGGGTAGGAGTTATGACAGCACAGTGTATAGTAACTAACAGAGAAGAACAGCTGCAGGATTCTTTGACTCATTGGCAATCCATTGGTCAAGATAAAAAATATATTTGCAGAAGAGGAAAGGAAAACAACACACTGTATTTTCAGGTTTTACATGTTGGTTCTAATCAAATGAAAAAAAAAATCCAGTAAATTTCACTTGTTTATATAATCATAATAATGTGACGTGAAATAATCATGTAATGCGACAACTTTTTAACTGTACTATAAGTGTAGTAGAACATTACACGATTGTGCCCACAATTCAGATAGAGTAAAGAAAAATATAGAATAATTCTTGACTTTAATAATGCAGACTTTCATTACCATAGTTCCAAACTGTATTCGGTAAAAAATTATGTGCTACATCATAAACACAGCAGAATCATGAAGATGTCCATTTAACAAGATTTTTTGGGGGGAAAGACTCAGCTCTTCCTGCTGTTATCAATAATTCCCATCTGACCTTACCTTTCAATTGGTATAATCTCACAAATTCAGCAAATGGCACAGTATTACAGTATATTAGGCACTTCTTAAACCTACTGTAGCAAAAGCTGAGAAATATATGACATGAACCTGAAAAAGTGAAATATAATGAAAAAATCTGTGACTATTTCACAATATCATGGAAACAGACACATAATTGTTAAAGAATTTTAGGGTGAAATTCTTAAGAGATCTGTATAAAGCAGGACTTCTCTTGTAGTCTTACTTTTTTCCTAGGAAATGCCTGGAAGTCATCAAGGATCAATCCTACGAGTCAAGCTTGTGTGGGCTACCGCTTTTAGCACATGTAGAAACACACCACATAATCTTTCGCAATATGTATCACAAAAGTAAAGGAAAATAAGTGTAACTATCATCACATTGACAAAGATTTCATAATCTATCAGCAGCCATATCACCCTGCAACTCATAACTGGCAGCCCACTGAAGCTAAGCAGGTGTGAGCCTGGTCAGTACCTGGATGGGAGACCTCCTGGGAAAAACTAAGGTTGCTGCTGGAAGAGGCGTTAGTGGGGCCAGCAGGGCGCTCACCCTGCAGTCCATGTGGGTCCTAATGCCCCAGTATAGTGACGGGGACACTATACTGTAAACAGGCGCCGTCCTTCGGATGAGACGTAAAACCGAGGTCCTGACTCTCTGTGGTCATTAAAAATCCCAGGGCGTTTCTCGAAAAGAGTAGGGGTGTAACCCTGGCGTCCTGGCCAAATTTCCCATTGGCCCTTACCAATCATGGCCTCCTAATAATCCCCCTCTATGAATTGACTACATTACTCTGCTCTCCTCCCCACTGATAGCTGATGTGTGGTGCACTATGGCTGCCGTCGCATCAATCATGGCCTCCTAATAATCCCCCTCTATGAATTGACTACATTACTCTGCTCTCCTCCCCACTGATAGCTGATGTGTGGCGCACTATGGCTGCCGTCGCATCATCCAGGTGGATGCTGCACATTGGTGGTGGAGGGGAGTCCCCATTACCTGTACAGCGCTTTGAGTGGAGTATCCAGAAAAGCGCTATATAAGTGTAAGCAATTATTATTATAAGTGGATGGCAAAGCAAAAAGAAATATGCAGAGATTTAAAATTACAATGATTTAATAAAATCTGTAAATTTCAAACCTTGAACATTTAAAGAGGTAAACCAGAACTTTATGCTTTTAATTTTTCTACAGGACAGCTTGACAGCCGCCGATAAACAGACAAACTTCTTTATTCTTCACACACACACCTCAGTGAGAGATTAATGTAGTTACTCCATATCTTCAAGCATCTAGAGACTCATATGACTGCACTGTGTTTAACACGCGCTGGAAAGCACACAGAATTTAGAAAGCTCAGGTTGCTTTCTATTATGCTCTTGGTTAGGAATCCAGAAGTGAGTCTCACGGTCAGAAACATATTTAACCTTTGTGCTCCACAAAGCAGAAAGCTGACAGGGGTAACCCACATCGCTCTTGATTATGACCGCCAGCTGATTGATGGTCTGGACGTTTACTTTTGCTAATGCATTTAGCCGTAGGCAAATGGTTTATGTTCTACAGACTTTCCATGCATTCTTTTTCCTTTCCTCAACAGGAAATTTCACTTATGTTTGTTCTTGATGAAAACAAACTGAAAGCCCCAGGGTCTCAAGTGCATCAACAAGTGAAGGGACACATGTGACACAGTCCAGGAATCACAGGTGTGAACATGGGCGCTGTGGGCAAGATTCTCCAAGAACAGGCGTCTGAGTGCTTCAGAGACTGGCTGGGTTGCCATGCAATAGTGACGCCTTTGACAGAATCCAGGGTTACAGCATAGACGTAAGCAAATCAAAAATTGTCAATTCTACATTGGGGAGATTATATAAAGAAAGATAACTGGCATTCTAAACCTGAAAACAAAATAAAAACAGATTTAAAGAAGAAGCCCTCTTCACCTTCAAGACCTTCACTACAAAAATCTAGAGAAACATTTGAGCTTCCAAGGAACAGAACTGGATTAATTCTCCACTAGAAAAAAGAAAAATAACACAAAAACTATGTTCTTTTTTCAGGTGTGAAGAATATTTACCCACTTAAGCCATTTCAGGTCTTATAATCATTTTAGGGTTCAGAAGGACAAAATGTATTCTGTCCAGATCCTCCTCAGCTGTCTAACTGTCTAATTATGTTTACACATAATCAGCTCAATCTCTCCATGTAACACAGACAGAAAGCTTGGATTTTCAGAAGACTTCTTTTGTTGCACAACAGAAGAAAAAAAAAATAAAGGACCCAATTACTAGTTCTACAAATGAATTTAGATACATAACATAAGAACTGATGTTTCTGAAATCTGGAATTAGGAGGAACAGAAGGAAGAAGTATAGGACTGTCATAATTACAGGATATCAGAAGCATCAGCATCATACTGTACGCATTGTTAAATAAGTCTTGTGCTTCAGCTTGTATGCATTAATATATAGTAGCAAGAAAAATACAACTTACAGTAAACCATAGCCTCAAGGTGAAGGCTAAAGAACAGCTGCAGAAAGCATATCCTGTGTAATGACAGCAATTTCACAATGAATGGTATCCTTTAACCCTGCTAGTGCCACAAACAAATAATATATTCCAAGGCCCTAAGGCAAACAACAACATCAAATAATAGGTCAACATCATGTGTACCAGACTCCGTGGACCAGGAATATTGAATTCCGGTCCTGGAGTATATTTTCCTTGTCTAGTTTTCATTCCACCTGAACTTTTTTATAGAGCTATTTACTTCATAAGACCAGCTGTCAGCTCATAAATAGCTGGGCATGGTTAGAAATACATTAGCATTAACCCTGTACAAGGTTTCGGCCCTCCTCTCATTTCAATATACTATCTTATTGACCATTCATGTGGCAGTTAGGCCCTACAAAATCTAGTAAAGCTTATTGTTTGAGTATTTGATAATGTGCCTGCATGCCAATGTCTTAGTACTGTATTGTTAGACGTCCTAGAGTATAAAACAGCAACAATTAACAGCACAAGTTGAGGACAGAGTGTTCAGGGTGTTGTTTTCTCAATTTTAAACTCTAAAAGAAGCAGCAATTTCCAAAACCAATAACTTGAGCTCTGAAAAGTCTTTGAAAATAGCTAGGCCAATTAAGGATTTAATAAGATGAAGTGATTTCAAGCTCAGTAAAAAGCAGATGACAAATGAGTAATGTAGAACAAGGATTGAAATCCTCTGAAACCCTTTGTGGAATATGTGTAGTATATTATCTGTACATGTTGTATTGAATCCAAAAGTGCACAGGGGCACAGAGACAGAAGTTACCCTTATTACAAAGTCTTAAAATGTTTATTCAAGATGATCTTTTATGTTTAAATCTCTACAAAATTTGGCATTGAACCAAAGGATAAGCCTGTGAACTGGATTGTTTGATAGTCCACATACTTACCATACATCATTTGACCTGATAATGTCATTTGTACTTTCCTAGAAAACAGCAAATGTTATAAAACTAGTTGCTACCAGCTGGAAAACATCATCTTGATCACACTAATAGGAGTGGGATTATCATGAACAGAGGCTGGAAATGGAACATTGCCCCAAACATGCACAATTTCTAATGTACATAAACCTTTGAAAAACTTAAAAGAGACTTACTAATAGGAAATGATAAATCTAAAAACAGGTTTCCTGCTGTTTTGTAGGCTTTGTCTCCTGGGCAATAATGCATTACAAGATCTCAGTCTCATGCATTTCAGTCTTATTGATTGAAGCCTTGAAGGGAATACAAGAGACTTCTTACAAAGTATTGTCGGGAAGTGTACAAGGAAAAGAAGTTATTGATGCGACCTGGCCATTAAAGAATGAATGAGACGTAACTTGTTTTCCAAGCCCATACCCTCTGACAGTGTCATAAGTGTTCGGGATTACTTTATTAATGTTACTAACAATCTCTTAAAGAGTTAAAGAGTTTATCTTTATTACATTCTACCACTACAGCCTTATAAAATCAGGATATTTCCAATAAATAAATGCTAGAACTTAAAAACACGATTAGGAATGCTACTCACATGACACATGTAGGAATGGAAGCTCAGTAGACTATTCACATTTCTCTGATTAATAAAACCAGTGTCAGAACACACTTTCTATACATAAGGACAAGAAATGCTACAGTACCATGTATCCACAGTGCAATGACCACAACTTTAAAACTTGATGCTGCACCATTTTTGTCCCTCATACACTTACTTTATCATAATGTTTATAATTCATTATTCTGTTGGTCATATACAACATATGAAAATAATCTTTGCAAAAAGAAACCACAAAAAGCATGTTTATCACAAATAGCAACAAATCAGATTAATGGACAGGAAAAGGAGTAGGAAGTTAAGCTCATATCATTGGTGGGTGACTGAGAAACTGCATTAAGTTGATGAGTTCTGAGCTATCATATCCACTAGGCCCAGTCATAAGTAGATGCTGCTTGACTTGACATCATTAAATTATGTTTACTTAGCAGTTAGATGGTAAAAATGTAAACTAATGTTTAAGACTGTGGATTTTGTGGACATGTTGCCAAAGGTTGTTATTTTCCCATAACTCAGTGGAATATCAAAACAACAGTGTAGATGACACAATTTGTTAAGTGGTGTATTGAAAACACTAAACTAAAACAAAAAACATCGTACACAACCCAGAGAGCTACAGATTGGCTTTTCGGTGTTAGAAAATGATCCATTTTTGTTCAAAGACTGTAAGGGAATACCAAATATCTTTGTGACAAAATTCCTAATTATATTTCAATAATGTTCTTCTAATTCATCAAAATCTGTTAACATTACAATAAAGATACAGACTCTTGACAGTCTGGTGCGTCTCTGTAAACTTCATAGGCATGTAACATTTTACAAGTAAACAAGACAGACCATTGGGCCCAATGTAATTGTTTGGTTGCTAGAAAACTAACAATCCAAAAGCCTGATCAAGGATTTAGCTAATGAGTTTCCAAAATGCAACTGCATAGTTTCTTCAAGACACCAACACCTCTGGAGTCAAAGGGCTGACTCTAGAGCTGACTTATTTTTTGTCCCAAATATACTTTTCCTTGACCTCTAAGTGTATCCATGAACATCATCTTGACTTCTAGAATAGTATCCAAAATTGAAGGAAGTGCTGTGAATGTGGTCATCCAACACTCAAAATCAACGTTACAATCCCTGCTTATGCAAGGGACACAAGAAACCCACATACAGTACATGTACCTTATGCCTTCCACTTGTATTCACATTGGCACCCTACTCATTAAATAGTAGCAGTTTTGTGTCCTAGGATGCAGTTACAGTGATCATGCTGATAATTCCACATATTGTACAGCAGACTTGTAGGTTTCTTAGCCCAGGACACCTTGGTTGAATCATACCATCACACTATCACTTGAATCTACACCACCTCCTGACAATTGCTATACAGGCAGAAGGTCAAAGGTTGATGAATCTGGAGACCAAGACACTCTCATTCCTAAAAAGAATGGTCCCTCCAGGGCAGGGTGGCTAAGGTACATTGACAGTGAAGTTGCAGAAAGATAAAATTTGGAGTTTCTTGAGCTGTTCTTGGTCTATGAGCACATTTGAAAGATTTCAGCTTACAGAGCCCTCCAATGGAAAACTCAGTTACCCCAAATTATGTGAAGGTTTATCTGAATCCCTATATTAGGGGTGGGGTGTGGGCATTGCATATATTTTCCATTGCGAATTCTGAATTCATCCAAGACGATGTAAAAAAGACAGACATAAGCAGTGACTGACTATAACATGAGAAAAATAGTAAGCATTTAGCTGTAAATCATTTTTTATAATTTAGTCTGAGTGCAGGAGGAAGTCCTTTTGATTAAAAGAAACCTCACTCTCTTGTCTCACTAAAACAGGCTAGGCAATAGGATATTTCTGGGTTTTCCATTCTGACCAGGGTAAAGGTTAACAGCCATTGACCGAATGAGCAAGCATTCTCCCAGAGCAACAGAACAGAGAACGTATAGAAACCAAACTCCCAGAGAGAATGACCTTCCATCCCCTACAGTGTGTCATCCCTTGAAGTAAGACGCTTCCTCTCATGTTTGTTTATGAGGGAGTATGGGCATTTTTCCTGCATAGCAACTGAATCAGACACCAATAGACTGGCTGTTTGTGTGGCAAACCATTTTATTTTAAAGAGTTCTTCTTCCTCTGAACTCTTAGGTCATAGGACACTATGGTAAAATATACTATCATTTTCAAGACTTGCAAAACAGTCATGTAAACTGAGAGGCATTAAAAACACAACAAATGCTACCAGTTCAAATATGCATCTGCTTCATTTAATGTATATTTTAATGTATCTAAAGATATGTGCATTTCATGTGCTGAAAAACATTTTTTATGAGAAAGGTCTTACCCCATGAATAAGAATTACACAAACAATACTTAAAATATGATATTCACAGAATTCCATCAATACATTTTGGTGGATATAGTATCCTTTGTAGATTACATTGTTTATCGATTGAGAACACATCTTCATACAAATTATCAACATACAGTATTGAGTCTGCACATCATGTCCTTGTTATGTGAAATATATATTCTGTACATAGGTGGTATTTGACTCATCTATGCAAGTTACTGTACATGATTTGTTGTCATGGTAGTTGTTCTGTAACCTTTGGTCATAAAATAAAAAATAAAAAATATATATATACTACAAATGTGAAAAAGCTACATGTGTCATTTCCTTTGTTTGCTTGAGCACTGATCCACAAACCTTAACAATCTATTTACTGGCATAGTTAGGTTTTGAACACCCACCACAATTACCTAATTGTTTTAACATATTTTGATATGCTGTTCATAAAATCCTACTAAACCACCACCAATACCTTCTGTGTTCTAGATGAATGATTCACTGGTTTAAGTTACTTTACAGATATTGAACTGGAAAAAACACCTTCTTGTCTTTATTATTTGCTATAGTTCTCTGTGCCATTTTACAATTTAAGATGCAATTTTTATCAAAATTGAAACATCTGAGAGCCTTTAATGATTGATCTACTGTTGCTAATGACTGGTATAATTAACACTAACTTGTCTCGTTATGTTAACAGCTTGTTAACATTATTCCTTTCTTTTAATTAAGTGTTTCTGTGGAACAGTAGTTTAAGAGTCTTGGACAGGTCATAGTTGTAAAAAAAAGATTTTGTCCTTAATCTGCTTTAACAGATGATTACATAAAAAAATAAAATATCCCTAAATAGAAGAAACACTGATAAAACTAGAAGTTCTCGCTCTGAGCCAGGAAAGACATGGAAATGTAACGCACTCATAAACCATGGGGGAAAACTGACTCCTAAAAATTAAAATCTTAAATACTTCCTGCTCCTGTGCAGACACTTTATTAGACAAGCTGAGAAAATAAATTATTTTTTTTGGTATGTTTAACCAAGTGCAGAAAAGACAAACATATCATTTGTATGACTACATGGATGATTAAATTACTCCAGACTGAAGCAGGGGTATATCTACATAAAGCCATGCATTGATAGACCTGTGATCCAACCTGGTTAGTATGCTTGGAAATATGTCCTTCCAAAAATGTAGCTATTTCATGAATTCAGGAAAAGAGAGCCTTTCTTGTTCACCTCTCATGCTAACCTCAGTCTGGTTACAAAAGAATGCTATGTATGTGCTCTTTAGCAGGTCAACCTGTACTAAAAAGAAATTATCCACTCTGTATCCTGCTCCCTCAATACTTGAAAGCCTCAAATTAATAAGAGAAAATATTTACTGAACTCAGGAATGCAGCCATTTGAAATAACTGCTGTGAGACATAAATATTGATACAAATATAAACAGGGAAAATGAGGTTTAATATAGACACATTGTATATAATCTGACAAGGAAAAATATCTATGGCAGGGTCTGATCTGTGTCCTGAACCATTTTAAATCCGCAATTGAAATTTGAGATGGTTGAGATGCCTTTCACATCTGCTTTTAAAACATGTTCTCCTGTGGTGAAACTTTAGATTACAAATTTAGATGCTAAAAATTATATGTTTATACCCTCTTTGGGACATATTTTATCCTGCATTAGAATTGAAAAAATAGCTATATATTTAGATTTCCCCCTTTTACATTAAAATGAATGCAGCCTGTGAAAATAACTGTGGTCGTCATGTCTCCTCTCCCAGTAAGTCTTCATTTTTCCCGATTGGAGCCTCTTGGATGTTCATCAAGAAAGCAAACTGCTAAAGTAGGGGCCCCTTCCTTTGGGGACTCATAATGCTAAACTCTTTTTCAAAGAAGCACGTCACTGCAGTAGTTCCTTTATAATATGCTTAATACTCCCTGTGATATGAAGAGCATACCACCAGAGAACTATCACATCCACAAAGTGTGCTGAGCAATTCTTCATTTCGCCTTTACTTTCTTGCAGGACACTACATGTGTTTCTAAACTTCACAAATTGAAGCAAATTTGCAGTAGATCCTGAACTTATAGCTCATCAAAGAGGCTTTCTAGACTGAAGTCTCACCTTAAATTCATCTAAGACAACAGAATATTAAAATAGGTGTTTCTGGACCACTGCAATACATCTGCATAGCTTACTTCATACATACTGCAGTAAGAGTAAAACTGACTACAGGCTTCTTCATTTGCACAAGGTTTTACTTTACATGTTTTAAGAATGTTTCTTTTATTTGTTGCAACATTCTTGGTTTTGATAATCTTTGCTTAAACGAAAATAAAAATTTCAAAAAAGAATGTTTTCTGTTCGGAAAACATATTTAAGTATAAATCACATTATACTCTAGAGTGAAATGTTTATCACTGCTAAAGTTTAATGTATACTTTCATGATTAAACATTTTTTTTTATATTAGTGAACCATTTCTAAAAAAAAACATCTAATGTAATGTGGTCTGATAATTCTTAAACATTTTAGCACAGTTACATTTTTTTATATATCATAAACTATTCCAGGGCTATATAAGACTAACTTCCTTGATGGATTATGTACAGTATAGGCTGTTGAATTACTTCCATATGTTACCTTAGCCCCAAAGTCTGAATAATCATGATAAAAAAATAATGTAGGCAGGGGTTTTATAATCTCAGGGTTTCCCTATCCTCTACACTCAACAGACCACAGAACTCTGTTGTCATTAGTTCCATTAGACAGTAAGACAGTAAGGCAAGATATGCAGCTGTAATTCATCTTATTAAAATTCCCAGAACATGTGAGACATGTCTAACGTGGACAAGACTGGCAAATCTTGGTTTGTTTAAGCCATTAGGAAAGCCCACAGTTCACATGGGGAAATGGAAAAGCTGAGCTTCATGTTCTCACTAAATACCTTAGCTGTAGACATCAGTGGCTGCCCCATGTCTAGACTTAACCTTAAACTCTGTGTTTTTTAGCCTACCATAAAAGTCTCCCTGTTTTATCTACATCCAGCAGCATACATTTGAAATACACGAGTGTGCTGCTATATATACAGTTTAACCTCTCATTTAACTTTTTACCAAGTGTACAAGTGCTGCGATGTGCTCAAGACTTTCATTTCTGTTTTTTCGTATATTTCTCCTCTCCATGATAACTCACTATTGAAGCTTAATTAGCTTGAAAACCTCATTCAGAAACACTGGTAGATACCATGGGACTGGACTGTGCTGTCATTCAAGAATATGTGTTATTTATATAGTTTATATATAGTTTGTTACACATCACATTGTCCTGGGTCTTCTGATTAAATATACTAAAAGGACAAGAAAGGTTACACACAAGAAGAGAAGATCAGTTGGCTCATCATGTTTGGTGTCACGATCTTGATCCCTTCTCTTAAGGGCACCTGCCCCCTGTTCTGTCCCTCCTTATTTAAGCCTGGCACTCTAGCTATTCCTGGCTCAGCATTGGGAGATGGATGCCAGGAAGCTCGCCTACCAGCGGGTCCAAGAGAGACCCGACGGCATAGGCTTCATCACAGTGTTCTGCCCATCTGAGTCCAGGGCTCAGAGTGCCTGGCCTCATTACCCTGTTTTGATTCCCTGGCCCTGTTCCAGATCCCGTTCCGGATTTTTATCATGTTTTGTCTCGTCTTGGATGGTTCACCCGGTTTTGGACTTTGGACTGTGCCCCGGATTTCCCCCTTGGACTCTTTGAACTTGTTTGCCTTTGCCACGTCCCCCGAGTACCAGATCACCATCGTTAAGGCCCCCTGTCTGTCAACCGGTCCTGATCCTCGTTGTCTCCTCCCTGTTGTCCTTCTCCACTTACTTCCGGATTATACCATCTGCAAAGGGTCCTGAACTACGCTTCGCGGGAGCCTGGACCAGCTCCTGTTACAGAATGCTGAACCCAGAATAGCGAGAGTGCCAGGCTTAAATAAGGAGGGACAGAACAGGGGGCAGGTGCATGTAATCAACTAAAATACGAAAGAGCCGGAGCGCCCATAAGAGGAGGGATTACGATTGTGACATTTGGTAGTTGAGTTGAGATGCAAGGATCTCATCCAGTGGTTTCTTGAAGGAAGCCAAAGTATCGGCTTCAACAAGTATGGTAGATTGTTCCACTTTCCCACAACCCTGTGGGCAAAGATATGCCTCTTATTCTTGGTTTTAAAACTGAGATGTTGATCCAATATACCCCATAGAATGTAAATGTATCAGTATTTGACAACACTTTCAATTAAAAATCTATAAGGTATGAATCACTGCACTTTTCACAGAGCTGAGACTTTTTGATGTATCGTTCATTTCATTTTAGTGAAGCACTGCAGGGCTGCATTTCCATGGAATATCCCCTGCACCTCAGATCCAAGATAACTGCGGACAAAGTCTTCCACCACCCACGTGTCCTGTTCCAGTCTTTGGAACCTGTGCTTTTACTGTACTTGTTTTTAATGTTTAATTATCCAGATGGAAAAAAGAAAACAGCCCCCTTGCAAAGAAAGGAAAAGTGCTTAATGTAAAATTAGTAGCGAAGATCTACAATGTGCAGCTCTGTCTAACTACCACATCTTAGAAAGTTATGAGAACAGCTCTTAACATGCTTGAGCCTGTTTCAGTTTGGTTAACATCACTCCCCTGTGCCCTGTCAGTCTACAGGAAAGAGTAACATGTAATAAAAATGACCAGAAAAACAAATCCATATATATATAACCACCAGGTAAAAGTTACTATTCATACAATTTGTTCAACATGACAGGGAATTTCTTTCTGTGGCAAAATAAATACCTCAAAATCCCTTTTGTGGTATTTAAATAGCTGACGACACTGTCCAACCATCTGGATGTATTCTGGTCATGTTTCCTTTGGTGTAAAGTAGACTTAATTCTACAAATGTCTTGTGTCTTGAAAAAGAATAAAACATATTACAGATTTTTTATCTGGACATAAAAATATGAAATGTTTCCCATTTCCTACTGTGGGTGAACTACTCATCTAATTTACTTACTGGAGCATTTACTCACAATGGAAAATTGGACGCAATCCTCTCACAAGACTTTAAATAAAATACACCTACAATTTACAATTATGTCTACTTTATTTCTCTTTTCCAGACCTATACTGTTACCAGACATTTACATTTCTATCATTTATTTTAGAGCTATCACAACGCATTATTTTCTAGAGCCAAAAAGCAAGTAGTTTACCAATTGAAGCAGTTTAGTCCTTCTGTAAATACCCTCAACAACAGCATTTCTCCTGTGTTTATGAAAAATAGAACTGAAAAGTAATTCTTGCACTGTACCGGTACTGAGCCTTGAAAAGAGCCTGTTAAGCCTGTGTAGAGAAATGCCATTAGGGAAATGGCTTTAAATGTAAAGGCTTTACCTCGATGTTGTTGGTCAAACTGTTGATGAACTTGAAGCCTGGGATCCTCTTGTCACTGCAAACCACACCTACATCTTCTGTGTGCTTGCAATCTGACACCCCAAAGCCATTGGAAGAGCAAAGAGCCAAGCTCTTCTCTTTTCCTGTACAGTGAACATTGTCCAGCCAGATACGGCCTACAACACAAAGAAAGGCAGACAATGGGAATCCATGGCTGATATAGGTAGAAAGCTATCCTTGGCTCATAGCCCAGATTTCGAAGTTACTCATAGATAACATTCCTTTTCCAGGTCATCATCACAAGCTGTTATATCATCACTACCTAGTTATTAAAAATGTAATGGACTGGGTGGGATATTCCACATTCCAGACATATGGCATGAGCTAGCTGTCTCTGGGAACACATTAACTAATAACAGGAAAAAAAGCCAACTACCAGAGAGGGATAGTTTAAGAACACATGGCACATTGTCTTGGCTGATTCCATTAACAACAGTCCAGAGATAAACAGGCAGACTGTAGCAGTGGAAGTGTGATGGAGGAATTTCCTTTAAGACTACAATTAAAACTCCAGTGCAGACTGCCAGCAACTTCATAGCTAAGTAATACACTGACAAAGACCTTGAGCCAACCATTTTTACAGAAACAATGCAAGACCACACATTGTTAGGATTTTAATTGAACACTCTTAGGAAATCAGTGTCAAAATTTAGCCATGGCCAGATTATTCCCCTGAGAGAGTCCAATAGACCAACCAATACCAACTGCAGACACCTGCAACAGGCTACAGCTGGACAGGAAAAGTTGTGGAACATCCTACAGCACTCAAGTCTATGCATTAACACAGATAGTGATTGGGAGGTCATATTCAATGCTAACTTCATACTTCCATTTTTTCCGTTTATAACGTGCTTATCACATCTCTTGAAAATGGTTGTATAGTCTGCACTTCTGCTCACATTTTCTGTGAGTTTGTTTCATATCTACTGTATGTTTAAGATGTTGGATTAAATCCATTTGCCATGTTGCTTTTTTTTGTTCATCAATGTATTTAGAAGACAAAGCTGCTGGTTGTAAAGAAACACAACCACAGTCAATCATGTTGAGAAACAAACTTTCTTTACAGAAAATTTTTATTTTTGTAAAGAGACAACTGGGCAAAGAAAAGACAAAAATAATATCTTACAACGGAAACATAATTCTGTGAAATACTCTATTTTTTTTTAAAAGTAGAAAAATATTTCTTCTAGAGCAAAATACTTTGTACGTTGTACAGTTACTGTAGTTGCTTACAAAGCTCCTCTACTGTTATACACATCTCAAAGCTGAATGCAAGAGAATAGCTCTGTAGGGTTTCCCGGAGAAAAATAACTCTTGTGGTATTATATTCAGCAGTCAGGGCAGTATTTCAGTTACATACAGTACATGCAGCTATAGCTCTCCTGCCCAATACTTCTGTTGGACCAAGTTAGGAATTTATCTTGAAAATATTTCTGTCAGTAGACAACCCAGATCAACAGTCAAAGTTATAAATCAGGTTATCAGTGGCACTCAAACGTCTTGAAAGTGAAACATGTTATATCAGAAAGGAAATGCAATAATATAACAGTCCAAATCTATGCTGGTGAAGTGATACAATCAGACATGTACAGTATATGGAAAGTCTCCCCCGTTTACATTAGAACCAAAATGAGCAGGAAAAGTGTTTAACTGCTGAAATCTGCATCTGGGTTTTATTACAATGCAGATTCATAATTATCGAAAAAACCTAAAGGCCTTAAAGTTTAAGTGTTGTACTTATGGCTCTCGCTGTGATTTATGGAGTTGGGAAAATTGTAGCACATAATATACTCTCAAGTTAGCACAGAATGCATGTCCCACTATCTACCTGTATGTCAAATTTCCATTTTTTATACCTTACTATGGTATTAGTTAAATTGTTGTATTGTGAAAGAAAACCATTTCATGAGAGAAAAAACACAATAAAAAGAAAGTGTATATAGTTGGAACTATAATTTGAAACATTGTGAAGAAAACTTCAAGGCATATGAAAGGATATGATTTAGCATGACAAGAGGTGATCAAATTATTCAAACTGTTTGGATCTTAATGATGCTATAAACTCCTAAAAGGGGTTTTTAAAATTCCACACTGTGCAAGAATAGGTTTCCAGTTTCTAGTCTGCTTCCACTTAATATGTAGAAAAACCCCTGAGAATAATTTTGCCTAGTAGCGATCAAATCGAAACACAGATTATTAACTGACGGATTTTGAATATGCCCATCCAGAAATGCTTAGTACATTTCAGATTAAAACAAAGTGCATGTGACAAAATTGCCTTTTTTGAAAATTCCATATTTATTTTTATAGCCTCATGGGTTTTAAAATGCTAGCTGTCAATCAACTTGGCTTACTGCTATAGCTGTAGTATAAGCAGCCACTGAAACATGCTTCCATTTGTGACAATGAAAGCTTACAAATGCATGCCCAGCCATAGAGACTGCTCCTGTGAGTAACTCTGAGTGACCAGATCACCTCTGACCCCGGCAACATTTCAGCAGATACTGTATGCCTGGTCACTTAGAGAATCCCAGTCACACTGAGCTAATTCCCTAACCAGTCAGTGATCTCTGGAGTACAGCGGCCCAACCTTTGCTAAGGGAAAACATCTTGAACCGGCTGAGCTTCTCCGATGCTCCCACACAGTTTGATTTTTGAGTGCTTTACAGACGTCTGGCCTTACCTTCTCCCTTGCCATACTTCGAGGCTGGGGACCATGAGATGGCTTCGAGATACCCAAGCTCCCTGCAGACCACCTGGGCGGCATGAATAGAGAAGTCGTCGTCACAGACGGTGCCCCACTCCCCATTGTAGAACACCTCCACGCGCCCTTCGTTGTGCTTCCGTTTGTCACCTGTGAGCCTCAGCTGGATTTTGGGGGTGTCAGGAGGCAGCTGGGGGGGCTGGTAGTGCTCTTGCGCGGGCCCTGGGTAGCCCTCTGGGTAGCCCCATTGCTCATATTGAGCTTGGCACAGTACGCTGAGCCAAAGGACAGCAGCCAAGCAGCAGATCAAACAGGCAGGGGGGGACATGGCAGCAGCTCTGTGGCCTTCTGTAGATGTTCCTCAGAGAAACAACAGGAAGTTTCCTGAAAGATAAACAAAAAAAGCGTTTAAAAAAACTATTAGTAATACTCATCAATTAGATATATGACTGGTGATACTTTTGTAAGTGTCTACCTGTCTTTACATCTTCTATTATTAACCTCAAAGTAAGCTTATTCAGTAACAAAATGAATTCATTGATGGTATAGATACATTTTACAAATTTCTAATTGAGCACAAAATCATGAACTTTGTGAAAGTACTGTAAGTCACCATGTTGTCGCAAACCCCTGGTCTCACCACGGGCGGGAGCGAGAGTCTGTGCAAACTGTGATGTGAAGTGGCCCTTCCTGCTCGCTAGTCACTGTAATTACTAGTGTAATGCAATGTACGAGCGAATAAGTACAGGTTGTGCAGCAGACATCTCACCGCAGAAAATTTCCAGTGTGATCTGCATTGTAGAGTTAACAAGTAAGTTTCACTTATTGGAAAATGAGATTTTTTCACAAGCCTGCTTGTTGAGGTCCTTTGGTTAAAAAGATACTGTACTGGGATTCAGACAAACATCTTATGTTCTAAATGCAGAAGAACATGACAGCTGTCAGGGCTGTCCCTAAAGGAGTGTAAGGACCAGGACCTCTCCTCCTTTTATCACCAGACACCATCCCCTGTAATACAGCCCTACCATCACCCCTCCCTGTGATGTAATTAATAAAATAGTTACTACAAATATCTAGGACTTAGCTGTGCAAATCACAGTACTCAGGATATATACTGTAAAATGCACATTTAATAAACAAAATTCACAGAACACACACAGCAATAGCTAGATTAAATTTGAGCTTTTAAGAAGGATACAGTTCCAGTTTAAACATTACAAGTAAGTTTATATTTTGATAATTGCTTAAAATGAAAAACATATAAAAGACGCTGTCAGTGAACCGTGTAGGTGTACAATGTGGTAGTGTTTCTAGAAAGTGTTTTATTTTTGATAAAATCAGCAAGTATCTTAAATTAAACTCATTTTATTAGTGTCTATGTGATGTATAAGCATACAAATAATTGTTCTGTTTAATTTACCATGGAAATGTTTTAAGATTTACAGGCACATACAAGCTGGCATTAAAAGGCAAATAATATCCATTTCTAAGTATTTAATGCCCCTTGTATATATATTTGCTTGTATGGTTGTTGCATGCCTAATTAGAATTGTGTCTTGACATCTTGATGTCACAGCACGGGGCTTTCCAGGAGCCTGGAGAACTTGCCTCAGTTCGCCACAGTTACGAAACTTTAAGGTCATCTTTGACAGCAACGTCAGCTTGTTAAAGATAAGACTTACTTGAAACAAAAAGGACCAATATACTGTATATTATGATTTAAATAGATTTACAGCAATGGTCTTAGCAGTTGTTACCTGCTGTGTTGATACTAATTCATCTGCAGGTAACAACACTGTAAAAGTGTAGAAATGTAGAATGACCTGGGCTGGCTATATCATTACATAAAGCTTATCTGGATGCCTTCAATCATCTGTAGCTTTAACTGTGACTGTTTAGTTGGCTTCAGTGATAAGAAAGCCAACTCTACAATATACATTTAAAACTGGGATCTCCAGCCTTTTTCTTGGAGAGTCTGGATCCAATACATTTTTAGGTTTCACCCTAAAATGTTCATGTTCCTATAAAGTAGTAACATATGTTCAATACCTTATTGATCAATCAAGCAAGCAATTGGTTAAGGAAATTCCATATGATCACTGAATTACTACATTTAACAAAACACCTGAAAATGATCACAGCCAATTTGTTCTAAGACTTTAGAAAGTGGCGATTTAATGGTCACCATGAGCAGGGTTAGAGATGTCTGATCTAAGATTTCTAACTGAATCACTTCACAGTGGTGCTAGACAACAGCATGATTGTTTTGATTTATAATACAGAAAATAATGTGAAAATTAACTGTGAGTGCCTGTTTACTTGGGGTGCATAAAGCACAGATCTGTTAACAACATCAAAATGTATAAAAGCTAAACCTATGGAGAAAAAGAAGTCTTCCAAATCTCAATCTCTCACAAATGAAAGCAATCCTAAATGAAGACTTCCTTCCTGTTGAATCCTAATGGGCTTAACATTCCCTTAAGCAAATACACCAATGTTAAAAAAGGAGTTTGGGGACTTTTTTCATGTATGAACTGCTTATTGAACAAAAGAGTGGAAGCAGGTACACAGTTTTGCTCCAAACAGACCCTTGATCAGTATTCTACAGAGAACAACTAACAAACTACAGCCCACTATCAAGGGTGAAATATAGTTCAGAAATGACTTAACACACAGCCTCTTATGTTTCCACTAAAGACTGGATATTCTCAAACACTAAATAACTAAATTATTACCATTAGCAAAATCAATATTTTATTTTTTATATAAAGTGATGGGCTTTTATTCTGCAACTTTACAACTTTAAAATCTTTTCATTGAATCAGAAAACAATGATAAGCCACAGTACAAATATTGTTTGCTTGTTTGTTTGTTTGTTTGTTTTTTTCATTTGGAGCAATGAACCAACTTGGGAAACAATACTAAAAGAATATAGATTGTGAGGTTTGTTCCTTGAGGTTGTGGGATTGTTTTTTTCTGAACAGGCTAATGGAAGCTTGAAATGCATGTTCCAGAAGATCCATACAGTATGTTCTTGAAAAGCCTGGAAACTGATGTGGTAAACATCATGTGCATGAGAAAGTGTAACCCCATCTGTCACACATACAGTAAACATAACACTTCAGGCATTACATTGCAGCTGTACAGATGATTTTATATCCATGGAGCACAATGTGGAAATTATAGAGCATCCTGGTGATGTTATAGCCTTCTAGGATATATTGTAATTATCTATTAGGATATAGTCCTCATGGTTCTATTTGTACTATATGTATACCAAATTTCCTAGCTCCATGATTCCCATTGGCCTATTAATGGAATAAAAACCTAATAAAACAAATTGCAAAAAGAAACAAAATGTTGTCTGTAATGATTCTGATACTTATTTTTTAAGCCCATATTATATTTTTTGCCCATGCAAGCTTACCACTTCATTATTAAACTGCATTTAATTCAGACATTTAATTGTATTGTTCACTCTACTGTTTGGTGTATAATATGTATCCTGCATTGTAACTTCATCTATGTTTAATCTGTTACATGGGAGACTTTCTTTTTCAGTCTTTCACTTCAGATCTTCACAGCCTCAGACTCCTTATAGCCCTAGAGTCTATGCTGAATGATATCTGCAATGTTATTTCTTCAGAGCTTTTGTGATTTGTGGCATGACACTGGCTACACTGGGGTCTCAGAGGAAGTGACCCCCATATTCTGGCAGGAAAGTGAAGTCATTATGGTTTGTTGTGATTACAAACAATTAATTCTGCAACCACCTTCTCCTGGTGGAAAAAGCAAAAGTCTGAAAAAGGCAACAAAACTAAAGAACAAGCCTAATTTCTTTAGTTAATCCTTCAAAAGCCAAGGGACCTGGAGCCAACTGCTTTCTCTGAATGCACCTTTGGTCTCTAAGATGTCATGAGTTCAAATCACTAGGGCTGAGTGCCTCCAGGAGTCTGTCACGGTCAGTTTAAAGTTGAGTAAGCAAACCATACACTGTGGTTCTGTGGGAGAGCTGAGCAGCCTTTAACTGAAGCAGCTTGAGGAGTCCACAGATGAGAGAGATGAACAGGCCATATGGAATGAGCCTTTATGCTGTAACTGATGTGCCACAAAACTCAATGTGCCACAGGAAGAGTTTTCCTTGCTTATGCAAGGAAATCCTGAGACATGCTGTTATCATCCCAACAGGCTGTTACAATGATTTTTCATTGATTCAATGTCTTTGATTGATAAAGCTACCTCGTGGAAACAGCAGACCACTGGCTTACACATGAGACTTACTGTATATGACATTAGACTAAACACTTAGTTTGTCTAGACTGTGTCTAGGACACGTAGTCCTAGACACAGTACCCCTGTGTCTACTAATTTTGCTCCAGCTTAGTTCTTAATCATTAGCCAGCTGATATCAATTTCATATTTCAGGCCTATTTTTAAATATGCTTTCAGCTCCTATAAAGGAGAAAGGGATTTGTAATTGGTAACAGACTTGTATTAATGAGTGATTTCACAACTGCCCTCATTCAGTTGTATGGGGAATGTGTTTTATACGGTCATATATACACACATACAGTACCTACAGTTCATTATGTGTGATCATTACAAACTAGTTACCTATTAGGAATCCTTGTCAGAAATATATGAATAAATCTTAGGAAGATGAAGAGAGACTGCACTGAGTTCTATATGCTGATATTAGAAATAATGCACTTTACCTAGGGTATTTTCACAATTGGAGTCCAGAATTTTGAAAAGCCAGAATACTGCAAAAACCAGCAGACACTGTGATCCTTAGGAACCAGGATTGAGAAGCACTGCAAGGTAAGATATTTCTGCAGTGAACCACAATGAAAAAAGACCCTCATCACAACTGGTAACAGCTGAAATCATTAAAGAGCAATCACCTAGCAACAGAGGCATAAAACACAGCAACACAAAACCTTCAGCAAGCACAGACTCCCCCTGGTAAGAAGGGGAAACCAAAATCATTTAGTTGAGATTTATGACATCACACTATGCTACAGCCCATTTCTCCTCTGGATGGGAGTCCCAATTTTCCAAGCAACTTTCTCCTGACCCCAGAATTCTTCACTACTGCTCTGTGATCACTTAAGGAGAATGGGCTCTTGTTTGTGGGACAGTAATTATCTTCCCTCACAACCTTGAGAAGGACTGCTAATAGCTTGCTTCCCTACACCAAGCTACAGGGAGAGCTGGCAGGAGTTCACAGGTCAGCTGGGTTTGGTATAGGAAAGCATCGCTATGCCAACCACACTTTAACCATTTACAACTCCAGCTGGGGCAGGAATTCCGTATCTCCCAGGAAAACAGGGTATGCAATCTGCTGAAACAACTTACTGCAGGTGCAAGAAGTTCACAGAGTGACAATTTCATTCTCAGATACACAATAACAATCAAGTCGTTTTCAACTCCTAGCAAATAGACAGACTTAGCTCCATATGTTCTGTTCACAGACTATTTTAGCCAGCTTGACAGCTGAAACAACAGGGAATCACATGGAACACATACAAATAAGGCCAACTCGAGCACTGCAGTGACGTTATTAAATTAAAATTCCTTAACAATTATATTGCAAAGAAATAACCTTTAACATTGACATCTGATCCTGAAAACCTCTATCTTTTTCCCCCATTTATAAAGATGTGGACAAAAAAGAATATGGTGACAAAGGTTTCAGATGTCTACATTATGGAATCACTGTGTGTAAAATCAACCGGATTTTCCCCTTTCCAGAAATTCAGTGTAAATTTTTGTTCCGTGGAGAAATTATCTGGGGTAAAAATGTCATATTAACATCTCAAACAGCTTTTTGAGATATGGTCATTTAATGTTCTGTGGCATTTTTCTACCTACCTGGGCTTCCTGGAAAACATTGTAATTTCTGATCTACACATGCTAAAAGTATGACAATGGACTTTTGTATATGCCAACAGATTAATTGTCTTTGAGGTTTTTGTTGAGAAATTTAAAATTTTCAGGTTTACATTTATACATTTGCCTTTTGTTTTTTTTTTCTATTTTTCAGTATGATGTTCCACAGACTCTAATTTTTAAGCACAGAAAATTACAGCATTGGATCTCTGGTAGTTTAAGAGCTATGGGCAATTAGTTGATGTATGGGGTCATTCAAAGCACTGTTTATCACTTGCAGAAATTTTAAATGCTTTGGTTCTCCACACCTGGCTATCACAAATTAATTCTTGATAAAACAAAAGACTTTATCTGCGATTTCTATTTGATCTGTTATTTGTATTTATGCATTTACTACTGGAAAGTGACACAGATAACAAATAGCATTAAAACCCTGAGATGTCATAGAATTACCACTAAGAACAAGAAAGAAGGCATCAAGTCACATACAGTAATATAATCTACTGCTCTTCCTCTCATGTGTTTTGTACAGTAGGTAACTTTACCTCTAAGATGAAGAGGCTGCTTCGAGTAATTAAGTGTAAAAGACCTTAAGAAAAAATATTATGCCTAAGAAAATCACTGGTTGATTGTTTACTTGACTACTCAGGACAACTTAAACACAGTAGAACTTCCAGGACATGAGATTGAGACCACTTGGGTCAGTTATCTGCTCTGTTACTATAGCAGCTATATTGCTCATTCATTCACAGTAGCTGTGTTTTCTCACTTTTGACCCACACCCACAAATCTACCATGACTCTTTCAGCACTTTGGGCCAATCAAACCCTTATGTAGATGATTGTTTATAAAAGGTGGCTTTGCTTTTCCAGAGCCTACTTCACTTCTGAAATGCTTTAACTGATCTCACGCACTATTAAAGACTGAATTTGTCATGCCCCAGCTTGAAAATGAACGTGCATAGCTTACAAGGAGCACCTGTCATTACATCACGAGCAAAAGGAAGACATTTAATATCATTCTTTTATGCTGCAGAAAAATAATTATTATATTTTTGCTCATTAAGATCTAAGTACATGAGCAGCTGAAATAATAATAGCTTCATGGGGTGCAGGAATCTAAAATAATAGCTTACTATAGACTTTACACTTTACACTTTATTAAAAATATAATCAATAACATAGCACCAAACACCTATTAGAAACCCCCTGCAACCACGCAGAATAAAGAACGGTGTTAAGCTTCATGTGAATAGAATACATTTTGCTTGAATTGATTTGAGCTTATTGTGCTGTTATTATTAAACCCTGCATTATGATATTTTACAAGTCCCGCCGTGCCCACTAGGACAAATTTGAGGGATAATACAACTCTCAATTAAAGAGAGTTAAGCCCATTTAGTTAAGCCCAATCTCAGAGACAGCTGGAAGGTCCCAATTAGCTTCTGTTATGCAGCAAATCAAAAATATGGAGGCCCAAGCCCACCTAACCCAGCAGAGCTCCACTGCCACTTCAAGAATGTCATTCCCAACAAGCTAAGCTATTTGTTTATGCAGTTTAGCAAGAAATCTGAAAAGTATAGCCAAACATCTACACAAACTACACCTGAGTTATAGGACTCAAGCTGCTCCTTGAATCTCAGTCTTTACTGGTTTAACCCCAGCATTTTCTGTTCAAATCTTTAATGTAATAGCATACTAACAGATTATACTGTTCCACTTGAGCATGGTTTCATATTGTACCGTGCATGCCTTTTGTCACGTATGGGTTCACATAATTAGTGCATGACAACGCTTTTGGCATTGCAGGGAGATCGCCATCTGCTGGAATCCAGCGTGTACTACACGTAATCGAAAAGAGCAAGTCCTCGCTTTTCCAGGGTGGTCTGGCTTTTTGTGTAGTCTGGTCCTAACGTGCTTGCCAGTTGAATTACTGACTGGGGTTCAATCCCATACCCAACCCGTCAACCCATCAAGCATTAGACTGTTGCCGGAGCTAAACAGAAGGCTTCCATTATTCAGCCAGTTGTGCAGTGCAGTGTGTTGGCATGCTGTGGTTGAGAGAAAAGCGGTGAAACGTGTACACGCTGATGTACAGTATCTCAGGGCTGAGCATCACCATCTCCTGGTAGCCTTTGTGCACTACGCCTCATAGAAAAGTGCAACTTCCTGCCTTGCCAGGCACTCCAGGGCTATCGGTGATGCAGGAACAAGCTTATTAGCTGAACCACCAACTTGATTCAGTCCCCAATTCAGGCTGTCTGTCCCTCCAACATCATAATACTAATAAATACGCAAAAACGAAAGTGTTCATTGGACAAAAATCATTATCTGTGAAATGTCTGTTACTGTTTTATACAACTCATTAATCGGGTTTGAAAGTTAACCATTTGATTTAACTACTAAAATGCACGCAGCTAAACGAAACAAAATCATTAAAAATATGATATTGCTCTGGTGGGGATATCGGGAAAATTTGTGCTCGCATTTTTCCTTCTTGGAATAAAGAGACGTAATCTTTAATTACAGAGTTGTGGTTTAGCACTTAGCATTGCAAGCTAATGTGAGTGTCTGTTTGGGGGGGGGGGGGATCTTTAAATTCAGATTTTCCGTTGGCAAGAGATGGGTGAACGATAAACGATCTAACAGATGTTGATACGGTGCTGCAAATTGTTGCTCCTGACTTTTGTTTTATGTAGTGCCAGAAAAAAAGTATTTTCTAAAAGTTTCCGTACCTTAGGTTGTTATCGGTCGGGAGACAAGCTGATTATAGGTTTTCACTGCTAAATTTACAGCCAAGCAGTTCATCTTCCTATTACCTCCCTGCTGAACTTTCCGTACCAATTGCAAGTAGGCAAAGCCTGAAACTCAGCACATTCACCTTCATTTTGTTGAATGGGAAAGCAGACTGTTGATCGGGGTTAACATAAAGTAGAAGAAAAATGTAACACCGGCTACAATAAAAGGCCTGCATAATTTTTTAAAGGAGTATAAACTAACAATCTAACACAAACTCCAAATCTATAGTGTACCCACTGGTTTTCAAAAGGATTATTCAGCAAAGGGCTCAAACCACGTAAACAGTGTAAGTCATTATCATAGTTTCTTTTTTCAGCGTAATTTATTCATCGGTCCAAATTTCTCTGTTGACAAACAATGCTAATTAAAGGATCGTATCCAATAACTAATTGCAGAAAGTTATTTTTTAAATCTAGTAGGGTTCTGCTAATTCCCATAAGGGCAGCGAACGTAGACACTCCACACAAAGGATTGTATCGATGTAGGGGAACACACATTTGTCTTCAAATTAATAGAAAAAGTTAAAGACGTAATCCTTTTCTGATTTTGCGGAATTATAACAGAATAAATATTACGTGGTAAAATTCAGGTTCACTGGACCTAGATGTCTTTTTAGAATGTTATAGCCAAAAGGTTAATTTAATTTCCTTACACCCCCCTATCAAATATTTTTCCAGGCACCCTTAATGAAGTCCTGTATGCAAGTGCACATCTCGGAATTCCTCACCGAATCCTAGATTGAAAACTAACTGGACTGTCCACGCTTCTAAAGAACAGGGCAGTACAGGAAATTAGGCAGTTATGATCTCTAGCGGACGCACCCTGTTGCAAATCGAGATTAACTGTACTTGCCCAATTGCAATAGCGGCCAAATTCGCTGATAATAATTTATCATTGACACGTTCTGTCACAGCAAAGTGGCTTTTAGTAACGTTAATGATTAAGAAATAATGACAATTATGCAAACTTGGCTCAAACAGTTATTGTTAAAAAGGCATCAATTTATGTTTCAATTTATGTTCCAACAGGCAATCGAGAACTTTAACTGTTTTGCTGTGATGCATTTCAAAGTACCTCCAGACCAATTAATAAGCAGAAAAAAGCGTTTCATTTAAGACTATCCCACATCAAAGCATTAATACTTACTTTGACAACTGAAGGCGGATGCTTTCTTTCGAAAGTCTCTCCTTAAATTTCCTTTGTAGAATAAATTAAGGTTTAAGACAGTGTTCCTGTAAAAAAGATTGAAAACGCCTGATTACTACCTCTTTTTACTTTGTTCTGTAGAGGTTCCCTAACAACTTTCACCACCTCCAGCAAGAGAGCTGGGGTTTCTGAGCCAAAGGCACGCCTTTCAGAACGGCCCCTCCACGCCCACCTCACAACATTTCAACAATGACCTCATCCTTAACGCAAATCTTGCAATGCTAAATATTGCTGGGATTCTTATGTACACGTAACAGACCGTAGACAAAGACGTTTTAAATGAAGCAGTCTTTATATCGTACTATTAATCCTCATAGCTAGAACATTTTTGCTAAACACACATATCACCTATAAATTGAGTCGAAGTTTAGACATATCATGACGTGTAATCTCAGTTTGCATATATTGGGGTAAACTTTTTGAAGATGTAAGTGGTGTTTACAAGGTCATTTCTACACAACACTGGAAGATTTCACAACTGTACTGTACTAACTACTTCCTTCTACTATACTATTAGTATAGTTAATACTAAGAAAAATATTACCATAGCTGTCAGCAGAGGCCATTAAGTGCTACTAATTTTAACAAGAACTCCACTTTTTTAAAATATATGACCAACGTATAGACTTTGTGTGAGGACTCCTTTTAGAGGATCTTAGAATTTCATTAATCTGTAGTGAAACATTTACGCATATTTTGGAGGGTAGAGCGTATTCAGGAATAATCATTCCTGTTGCCTTTGTTCACAAAAAAAATCACGTCACTTACGTTAAGAGATAGCATTACATTAAAAGCAGCTGTTTTTTGTTGGGGGTATATGAGTAAAATTTTACAACAGAAAATTTTAAAAAGGTATGACCATTGATGGATGCAGCATAAAGAAGTTAGGTGTAATAAAACAAAATAATTTAACATTTTAAATTGAAACTATCGGGAAAGTTGTTTCATAACTTATCACTTAAAAAAGGTTAATATAATAAAAAATAATGGCATACCGTGTATCGCGACGTCAGAGGTGCAAGATTGTGTTGAAACAGACTGTACAATCTTTTCCATAAGACTTCCTGTTGCCTCTCTTTTTTCCTGCTAGACGTTGCTGAAAATCCAGAACACAGGATATAAATCTGTGGCAGTCCTAACCGCTAATAAGGTTACAATCAGGGTTACTTTCCTCTACAAGTTAATCTACTGCCCCCTTGTGCACCATAAAATATCACATCAATCTCTGCTAGAACGTCTCTATCCTTGATAGCGATTCACATTATCACACATACTAATTAACATATGTTACATACTAAAATGAAAGAAAGGTCATGAAACTAATTATGAGGAGATCTGGGTTCTATAATGCTACGTTTAAGAGGGACATTAAAGAATATGCCACATGTATTCTTTTAACATTCACTCAAGATTACAGTTAACAATTTAATTCTGAGATAATTGTACCTTAAGAAAGCCATGTTTGTTCCGATTGTGTATTCATGAGCCCCTGTGAATTTTATTTGTGAAGTAGGTGATAAAATGTAAATAGTTTTTAAATAAAAATTAAAATAACAAGATAAATTATATAAAGTTAATTTTGAAGTCGAAACAATTTTATACCTTCTAGTGATTCGTTTTTTTAAAATACGGTCAATTTTCAGTACCAAACATACTCTTAAAATTATTCATCCCACTTTAAAGAAACGCGAATTAACATTACAACAAATATTTTAGAATGTATTTTAAACGGGAATAAACAGAAGATTAATAGACGTTTCAAAATTGCTAAACGAACACTTTCTCTGCACTGACACGAACAAGGAGAAGCGGGGTTGTGTTATTAATCAGTTAAAACGTTTTTATTAGCGCCTTTTAACTTCGAGCACCATCTAAAAAGTAAGTTTATAACAGTGGTCGAAAGTGTGCGGTATAGTACAACCTGAATATATAAAGTGTGCTATTTTGTAATATACAGTCTAAAGCTTTTTTGCAAGCCTCCCTGAAATCCATTTTCCGTTTTGCAAACTAGTGCTCAAATCCATTTTAAGTATTAGCCTAGGTAGATCATAGCCTTTTAGCTCCTGCACACCTTAAGTTGTTCAAATAATTTGTTGTGCTAAAATATTGAGCATACAAGTATAATTCCTTTGTGCACAATAGATATTTCAAGCATTTTGTCAATCATAGACCTATGAGCTCAGGAAACCTTTCAGTTGCTATTACTTTTCCATCTTTTTCATCTGTCATGGATTTTTTCCAGTTCAGTGAGTAATATTCCGATATTTAAGAAAGATTTCAAGCAGTGTTTTTGACTCTAGATACTCTGCTTGGAGTGTGGATTTAGTTTAGACCTTATTCAGAGATTTGTGTTAAGATGATTCCATAAATGTAATTTAAAAAACAGATAAACTAAAAGGAATATAATGTTGTTTTCTCTGTGACACCTAGATCTATACCTGAAACATATATGTACAGTAGCACTTCCTAACCCCACTTCTGTATTGCGTTATATGGTGATATAATGAAAGTTGTGATATTACAGAAAAAAAGAGAATCTACATAAAAGGAAGGAATAGCACTTGATGTTGGGGGAAGAAATCTGAGTAGATAGAAACTGAGCACTGAGCTGAAAGCAACCAACCAGGGATAGACCTCATTCTTCCCCTCTCTCTCTCTGTGTCTTTGTTGCTCACAACTCTGCCTCCTCCCTTTCTTTCAAGTCGACAGTTCATTAGCTTAGCTGCACTCATTCTTTCTTCATAGCTTTGCACAGGGATGCATACAGTGAGGCTGAAATGGGAAAGCAAATAAACAGCCTACAGATCTAACACTCTAAAAGGACTTTAAAGACAGAAAGCACAGATACAACATGGACAACTCCAAAGATTTGCTCTGAAGCTAATCCTGGGGCAATCCAGAGGCCAGAGGTCCTCACTTGAACAAGAGAAGACAAGGTGAAGCATGACTAATGATACCTGGCTTCAAGATGGTACTGGCAGCAAGATTCAAGGGCTCCTGGCTCGATCCCTCACTGCCTGCCTGCTTTTGCTCTTTGTCATCAGTACGCTTCTGGGGAATGCTTTGGTGTGTGCAGCTGTGGTGAAATTCCGCCACCTCCGCTCCAAAGTCACCTATATCTTCGTAGTCTCGCTGGCTGTTTCCGATCTTTTTGTGGCTACCCTGGTTATGCCCTGGAGGGCAGTGGCAGAGGTGGCTGGGTTCTGGCCATTTGGCAGCTTCTGTAGTGTTTGGGTGGCCTTTGATATCATGTGCTCCACGGCTTCCATCCTTAACCTGTGCATCATCAGCGTGGACCGTTATTGGGCGATCGCCAACCCTTTCCGTTATGAGCGCAAAATGACCCGTCGGGCGGCATTAGTCATGATTGGAGTGGCTTGGGCTCTCTCTGTCCTCATTTCCTTTATCCCAGTGCAGCTGAGCTGGCACAAAGCTAATGGTACCTCTCCTCCACCAAGCACTGCTAAGCTTTCTGAGACCTGTGACTCCAGCCTGAACCGTACCTATGCCATCACCTCCTCCCTGATCAGCTTCTACATTCCTGTGATCATCATGGTTGTCACTTACACCCGAATCTACCGCATAGCTCAAAGGCAGATCCGCCGCATTTCCATTCAAGAGAGAGCGGCTGAGCATGCTCAGAACTGCCATGGAAATCGAGGTCTACCCGAGGGTGGCCTGAAGAACTCTTTCAAGAAGGAAACCAAGGTCCTCAAGACTCTTTCCATCATCATGGGTGTCTTTGTTTGCTGCTGGCTGCCATTTTTCATCCTCAACTGTATGGTCCCTTTCTGTAACCCAAGCATCCACCACCGAGGTCAGCTGCCCTGTGTGAGTGAGACCACTTTTGATGTCTTTGTCTGGTTTGGTTGGGCCAACTCTACTCTCAACCCTGTAGTCTATGCCTTCAATGCTGATTTCCGCCGGGCCTTTGCATCACTACTGGGCTGTGGAAGACTGTGTCCTAGTAATGCAGTCGAGACAGTGGATTTTAGCAATGAACTAGTGTCTTACCACCATGATACCACCAACCATCAGGAGATTCAGCCACTCAGCTATCCCTATCTCCTTCCCCATGTTGTTAGGCCACCCAGCGAGAAGGAGCTGTCCTTTGATGACGTGTCCCAATTCTCTCAAACAACTCGCAGGGACAGGGATCAGGCAGGAAGTCACCCTGTTATGGTCCATGCTGATGGAGATACTGATGTGTCACTGGACAAGATCACTCCCTTTACACCTGAAGATCATCCATTTAACTTGGTTCTGTTTAAACAGAGTCTATGATCCACACCCAGAGAGAGGGTTCTGGTGCAGGTACGGGATATTGTAAAAAGAGCTATCCTTTGTACACGGTCATGTAGAAAATGCTTGAGTGCAGACTGTGTTACTTTTGGTAGGTTTGCAGAATGCTGAAAATTCTGTACAGAAGGTGGACTTCACAAGTTTTTTTCATTAACATTGTTTGGACAACTGGCTTAATTTATTTTAGGATTAGTGGCCTCATCGTTGACTTCAATGTGATAATTTATAAGCAAAATATGTAGTAGATGGTGCTTTCATTGTCAGTTGCCTATCCAAAATTTTTAAAAGGACTGAGGCATCCTCAAACAAATAGTTCTTAATGTGGAGAGAATTTAAAGTTATTAGATCATGCTTGTGTTAACCTGTATTAAATAGCTTCAGTCTCGATTTTACAAATAGCTTAATTGGTGCTGGAAGACTACAGATAAACAGCACGTTGATTATGCATCTACAAATGAACTCTGCAAATGAATTCTGCAAACTCAGCTTACATACTTCTTACTGATGAACAATGCCTGGGTTTACGTTTTCTTTGTTCTCAGTTGTCTTGCACTTTTCAAGCTTTTAACAACGTCAGTTACATATTATTATTCTTCATGTGTGATGGTGATACACAGGTAGTGTACTTATTTTTACTTTGAATTCAGCTCTATCATCCATATGTTTATTTTATTCATACATTCTGAATTGAACAGTTGGTTTGCTGTGCCATTTTTTAAAGTGGTTTCAACAAGGAAGTAGTTGTTTTTTTAACATGACGGGTTTTAAGTTTTTATTGTGGATCTACATGAAGAAGATAGTAAGGACCTGGGAATGAAGAGTAAAACAAGGTAAAAAAGACTCATAGATGAACATATGCAGGTACCGATGGCGTTTAATTCAATAAAACAATTTATTTTGGAAGATGTTTTTTAGTACTCAGCATGCAGGTTTTCTTAATTTTATAATTGTGTAACATGGATGATATTTTATGGTTCATCTGAAGTCATTCAATCCTTTTTATTTTGGCATTGCAATCTCATCTGCACATTTGAGGTTTTTCTTTTGATGTGATTTGTATTAGTGTGAAGACCTTCAATATAGAGGTGTGTCATATTATTACTGCAATACTACTATTACTTTGTTCTATTATTGTATTTGAAATGTATCTTTATCATGTGGTGTTTGTTCACGTTATTAATTTTGCTTTAGTCTTTCTAAAGATAATACACATCTTCTCAAGAATGATTAAATATAGTGTTATTGACTAGTAATATTACAGTACTCTGCTTTTTTATATTCTACTGAGATATTGAAAATGAAAGTTTTAAAATAGAATTGAAGGAAGATTTTTGTAATCACCTTTTTTAATATAAGAAACAATGTCTCAGTTTTAATTTTCAAGAACAATAAGCTGTATTCAAATCAGCTGTAGAAATTCAACTGGTTTAGCTGTAGAAAAACTAAAAGTCATCTGAACTAAGACTTTGTTTGGTTCATCAGTTAATGATGGTTTTGAATAACCAAGGTCCAATAATCATGTCCACTGATGCTGAATAAGCTCTCGCTGGTTAATGTTTCCTATTATGTTTCAGAGAATTGATTCAAGCCAGCAAGAAACAAAACTTCTCGAAAACGTGTCACAAGTCAACCCTGAAATATGTCCTCAAATCTAAGTGTTTAATTTTAAATAAACCAAGTCACACCTCAGTTTCCTCTTTAAACCAGCAAAATAGCCCATACTTGCTTTTATTCGTTTAATTTGAAATAATCTGGTAACTGATATCTAAGGATTTTAGTAAGTGTGCAAGGTTTTCATACAATCTAACAAAATCTAAACAAAATCAAACATGCATGTAACAAAATCTGAATATGCAATGATTTTGAGTTGGACAAAATCAACACCACATAATAAACATTTTACTTGCTCCCCTTTGTTTACTTTTAGGAAAAATCATTAAAAGACATCTGAAAGCATCCATCTAAACATTTTCTAACTACTTCATCCAATTCGGAGTCACAAGGACGCCAGAGCCTTTTTTCCCACTACACTTGCTCCAAACTCAGAAGTCTTGACAAAATTTGCATGATACTGTATGTGTTTTGTGACTTTGCGATGCATCAGGTACTCCAAATGTTGTGCAAATAATTATTGGATCCCCAGTAAAACAGTCAACAAGACCAACAACAGATCTAGCAAAACCACATCTATGACTAGGCTTAGTAGCGGATTCAGTAACCCTCTAATTTTCTAATATACACCAAAACATAGCCCTAGTTTGACTATATAGCCTAGTTTAACTCACTTAATAGCCAAAAGCTGTGCAAGATAAGATCTTAAGAAAGCAGATAAATGAGGTCATGTGATCAGTCAATACAATCATATTAGCAGGTCATGTTCCTAAAATCCAATGAAATATTATCATTTTACGACCCTTCAGAGATTAGATCCTACAGTATATAAAGAAAATGCATTATCAGTATCTACAAAGTAACTAAACCATTTATTTCAGTGTACAGTACTTCAGTGTACTTTTCAACACTGCAGGAGAACATATATTTCTTTATGTTCTTCTTAGCGACTTTTAGAAACAACTGGGCATCAGCTATTCTTTTTTCTTAATTTTTGACAAATCTGTGCAGAAGAGTGCATTTCAGAGTGAAAAATTAGCAAGAATTAAATGCAATTAATGTGTTGTGACTGTTCTAAATCCAGTCATTTTCAGTGACTTCCAATCAAGTTGTCTGCTGGGAGCAAGCATGAAAACCTGATTCAAATCAACTATTTAAGTCAACATATATTATTACTAACAACAATATATATTAGCAATAATACAATACAATATAACTGTAAAGCACCAATATACAGTAAAAAACAGGAGAATTGTATATAACATCTTTTGTTTGACATTTTCAAATAAATGAGAATATTAGAGTATTATGCAAAATGCATATCAAGTATAGATGTAAAACTGCATGGTTAGGTTCTGACTGAATTGAAAAGCTGGATACGGAAGGGATGTGTGGGTGTATTGGGAAACACTGTTCTTAACCCATCATCCTGTGGAATTTATAAATACTAATAAATGGGTGAAATTGTGCTTTGTTAGGGGAACTAACTAACTGGTCACTATGTTGGTATAGTCAGAAATAATTGGAATTGGAACTTGTCCACTGAAGAGCAGGTGAGAAATGGAATGGGCTTTCAAATAGGTATGAGGGATTTATATTTAGATTTATCACAATATGATCAATTTATAAACCAGGATTATATTGATTGTCAGATACATTTTTACTATTTGATGAGAAAGTTAACATTAATTACACTACTACTCCTAGAAAATGTCTTAGACAGTGGGAAAATATACTGTAGCTCAACATACAGTAATATCCTGTTAAGAAATAGAAGCTGCTCATGAGACATAGATAAAGACAGTCTCTATTACTGCATCAACTTCACAAGAAAATATAATGGGGACATGTTTAATACATTACTGAGATTTTTTTATGAGTTCCCTGCATGAAACTATTACCTCTTTTAACACATAGTGCGTTCACTTCAGACATGGAAAGTTTACTGAGGCTTACTTAAAGCTAATTTGAAACTCAGTCATGCACGAATTCAAGCTTGGCCGCTCAAAAACTTTAAAACAGGAGGACCCTGTAAACCCATGACATGTTCTTCAACTAAGACAGTTTACTGCACACATTTACAGGACTGGGTTGTTTCACTAATTGAGTTATTTTCATGACCTTCTTATCCTCTGTCTTTTGGTTGAGATGTAAAACGTCCCTGTTGTAAATGGCTCTGAAGCAGCAGTCGTTGGTGCATGTATCACCCCTAATTAACTCAATTAATGACTTTGAATAAACACTCAGTGGGATGAATAATGATTTGTTTGGGAGATCTCGGTTTTTGACTTGATTATTTTGGGGAAACATTTTCGTCAGGGGAGTTAAGGGGGACGATTCAGAATCTACCAAGCCAGTAAACATAGACTTATCTGTTATCCCAATCTGAACTGTCTGCCCCAGAGTCTCAGTTCATTAAAACACAACAGGGATCATTGACTGAAAGCTTCTGTCCCAATTTGCATTGAAATTTATCCTCAGTAAACCCTTTTACCGACAGGCACATGCTGTGACTGTGAGCTCAAGCTGTGCTCAACATATTTGGTCAATTACAATTAGATGTTCAAGATTAGCAATTCACAATGCACCAGAACATCATGCAACAGTACTTTAGCAAAAGAATCATTGAACAGGGCTTGTTTCTGTCATCTCTAATGAACCTCATTGTTATTCGACATCAGTGTTATGAACTGCAAAAAAGCGTATCTTTTGCATTAATAGGATTATTAATGGATTAATAATGCTGAACTTCATTTCAGCTTCAGGCCTATATGAATTAAAAGAGTACTGATGTTTGTGGTACAAACCAGGTAATCAGACATCGGAAAGCAATTTATCATGTGCAGTAACCATATCAAAAATAAATCAATTTCCATCAAAAACACATTTGATGCAAAATATATCTTCATTCATTGTAACTGAATTGTTGTATTAACTTTTTAGGAGTTAAAATGGGAGAAGAAGACTAAATTCCAACAAGAAAAAAACAAGGCAATCTCTCCAAATGGAAGGAGGAAGAGACAATATGGTGAAATATTGTACATTTGTAAATGAAGCTACTTTTACAGTAACTGGGATAGAGCATTTTGAGAATCCACAAATCACTTGGGCAGGCCTATTGTACAGCACGAGTAATGATGCACTCCTATGTAAGTTAACTGAATTTGCTTACTGCTTTAAAGATTTTAACATCTATAGTTAAACTTGCTATATGTGTGCTATGAACTTCTCATATGTGTGAAAAGTCTAATTGTTTGTTGTTGTTGTTGTTGTTGTTGTTGTTGTTGTTGTTGTTGTTGTTGTTGTTGTTGTTGTTGTTATTATTATTATTATTATTATTATTATTATTATTATTATTATTATTATAATAGCTGTTGGAAGAAGAGATGAATTCAATCTTAGGACATCTGTAGGTGTGCTCTTCAATTTCTCTAGTTGGAAAATGTGTTTATGATCTCAGATGATCCTGGCAAACACATAGAACCATACTAGACTTGACACAGAGTAGACAGCTGAGAGTTATGTCTCTTCTCCTAGATCATTTTGGCAAAACAGCACAGCTAACTGCAACAACACTCTTTGGAAGCTGAATAACTATTTTAATTCTGTTTTGAAACAACTCTCATGAAACTGGAATCCACACTTTATGGCTTTCTAAATATCCAATTTACATCTTATTCTCAGACTAGCTCAGTTTTTACTGGAAAAAGATTAAATTATCTTTTCTATGTTGAATTAATCTGTTTGAGATTCTCTGGGACACCATTAACTACAGTAAATTTCCAATGAAATCTAATAAAAAAACTGGAAGCCTTGAGGGCAATTCTAAATGTTAGAAGATTTTAAGTGGGAATTCATCGGAGCAGGGATTACCATTGTCAAAGAAAAAGAAATGAATTCTTCATCAGTCAAAGTGGAATCCTTACAAGTCCATACCAGTACCAATACAATCATCAGGACAACAGGCATTCAGACTTCAAGGTTGTGATCACATTAAAATTAAACTGGTGAATGGAATAACTTGTAAGTAACTGGGTTTTAGTAGTATTACAGATTTATGGATCACTTACTGAAACTTTAAATTTGTTTGGCTAGAGAGAAAAAAAGTTTGAAAACAATAAGCACACTTAGTTTTCTTGAACTTCAGGTACATAGAAGATAAAAAAGCAGTTGTTGCTGGTAAAGATATGTATGTAATGTTGTTATGATCAATACTACTAAAGTAATGTGCTGGGAAACACTCAAAGAGCAAATGAAAACCATGCATGAAGGATTCATGGGGGAAAGAGCAAGACATGCATAAATAATTCCCCCCATAAATACTGTATGTAAGAACTACAATTTATGTGAAAACCATTTATTATACATTGAGAGTACAAAATTATTACAGGATGTCTACGTACTAGTGGGTCCCCCTGAGAACCTAATGAGTTGCTGTGCATCAGACAGCTATATACAGCCTACCTTGGAAATAAAATAGTACAGAAAATGTAAAGGTTTCTTACAAAGGTAGCAACAGCAGAAAGCTCAGCAGAAAGCTTTTTGACTCCCACTGAACTCCGGATGGAAATCTCAACTCACAGTGAGGGATAGCTCAGTATAATTGAATTTCCTATGCTTCTTTACTTAAGCCCTCTGGTTATCCAGAAAAGATTGCTTACATTATTAAAAAATGAAAAAATACAATATTCATGGTTAATTTGAAATGTCATATTGTCACATTCATGTTAAAAAAGGAGCATGAATAACCAAACAGAACCTGTTATTTATATATGAAAGACTAGACAGGAGTTAACATTTATTGTACATACAGTATACAATATCTTAGGAGAAATTCTGACAGGATTGGTTTTTGCTGCTTGTTCAAAATCTATATCCAGGTAGCCAGAAATCTGAAATGTGGATTTGATTTATACATGTTTGGCACTTAGACTTTAGGAAGACACAAAAAATGCAGTAAATGACAGGATAGAAATCTATGTGAATACATTTATAAACTTTATATTTACGTGACACTTGAGCAAACATTTCAAACATCAATAAGTAATAAATTATTTCTCAAACTGAAAACCTTTTTGATCAATCTTTACAGCTCACAATAGCACAACAAAAACCCTTACTCTCTGAGTGAGAGGTCTCCTAACTGCTCGCATCCATCTTTGTAAATGGATAAAAAAGTTACAATACTTATGAATGTGGATCAGCAAGGTTTTCTTCAGACTTGCATCCCCAAAGGCTGGCCTAATGATGCTGCAGGTACAACTCAAGACAGGTGTAGTCTGTGTCAATGATGGGACAGTCTGGCTAGATGTCATGCCAGAGAGGGCTGTGATCTATCCAGTGCAGAGTTGGGAGGGTGGGGTTTTAAACAAGGCTTTTGTTTTTGTGAAGAATGATCACCATCACCATCACAGCCCATCACCATCACTGCAATATCAAGAGTGATGGCTCTTACTATACAACTGTGGCAAGAGGTTTGTACGCTAACACACTGCTTGAGGAATTTAAGAGAATAACATTAAAAATTTCATAGCTCTCTATACAAATCAGAAAGAAACAGCAGAGATCATCCTTTAAAGACACAGAAACTGTCCTGTGAGTGTAAGCTTTGTATTGGTACAGCTGTGTTTCAACAATGAAGTAGTTTCCCTTCTAGGAATACTGTATACCAGTTATATGGAAAATGACCAGCCTGCAACCTCTTTTTTCCATGATGTTGCAATAACTCCAGTGATACTTATACGTTTTATATAATAAACAGTATATTGTAAACGTGATGTTCATGTTAGAACCATTTTGTCATGGTTGATGGCCCCTTTGGCAATGCTGCCGAGGTGTCCAAAGCTATGAGAATTCAAAACATCCTCTTTCAAGTTTTACTTCAAAATGAAGCATTGAGAAGTACTGCTGGTGATCAGGGAGCACAACTGAGGTCTGTTCTTGACATAAATCACAGAGAAGAGACTTCAAAGAAAATTAAAGTAAAATATCGATTTTTTTAAAACACTCTCATGAAATCCACTCGGGAAAGCAATGAAGTATTCTGTGTGCACTCCAACTCTTTGACAGAATTTCTCATTGTCTCGTGTATGTAGTCTTTCTTGCTCTGCCTCAAGCTATTCGATATGATGCCATTAATCTCTCTGGAGCTGTGCTCTTTTATCCTATAGCACCCTAAAGCTCAGTCATCACCATTAATGGGGAATCTTCCAGTGATCTTACTTCAGGGAATGGTTTATGTCACTCCTTCCTCTGGTTTGAATTAGGCTAAAAAAGTATGCCAAATGCAGACATTATTCTTCAATTTAGTTAAAAACTATTAAAAGAAAAACAAGAAATGAATGAAAGCTAATTTTCATACTGACATTCATTAATGCAGGGATAAATCCTTTCCACTGTCCTCTTCAGCATTCTATTTTTGTCTCAAAGATCTCAATTTTCATTCTGCTGCTGAAAACCGTGCAAGACTGCATGAACGAGAAAAAACATAAAAACATCAGAATTATATATTAATGTTGGTGGCTAAAATCACTATTCCATACATAGTTAATAACCCAAATGTGGCTGTTATCCAGTAACGTTTCTTCTGGGTGTAAAAAAGTCCTAGGTATGCAGTAATCGTACTATAATCATAGGTTTTACATTGATATTTATTTATGTACAGTAACATCTTTATCTGTATTATTATAATATTCATATTTTCAACATATTGCTTCAATGGGGAAAAAATGTCCCTATGAAAATGAAAATAATTTTTAAATTATTAATTGCACCGTCTCCCAAAAATGAAATAAAATGTTTCATGATTAATCAATAAAATGCACAGCTGGAAAGCAATGAATTCACTTTTAGCTGCAGTTTCATAAATTATCTAGCAGATGACAGAGTGTGATACTGTATATAATTTTGCTTGTTGGAAGCTGTCACTGTAATACCTTAAAGGGATAATGCAACGAATTACTGGACATGGTGCCGCAAACAGAGGGTTGAGCAATGTTTTTTCATCTGAACATTAAACAGGTTCCCTATTGTGTCTTTTCACAAAAGATTTTTAAATAATTTAGACAAAAACAATAAAGAAGGCAAGGTATAATTTTAAGATAAACTGAGATCCTAAAAAGATTTTAGGATATACTAATATGTAAACATGACATAAATATAATGTTGATAGTATTATGTCCTGACAATCAGTTTTGAACTAACCTAAAACTGAGATGTAATTGTATCTGTCCTACCATGTACTTTACTCAATTAGTTTATATTATCTTACCATACAGTATAAAACCTACTGATACAGCTCACATAGCATTTCTACAATTAATCTTTTTGTTTTTTATTAAGAACAACCAAAAAGGAACTTTCCAGAAACAAAGAAAGAAAAACAGATTACTCAGTTTTCTTCATAATAATGCAAAGTTTATAACACATTTGCACAGGCTTTAAAATAAAACAATTAAGCTCCACATGATTCTTAACATTGATCAATCTGCTCTGTTACAGTACGTCACAATCAAATCTAGTATCAACTAAAACATTTTTGGATGTTTGGAACATTTTGAAGGTAGAATTGTTTTATTGTAAGACATTGACACCAGAGACAGAAAGTTAAGAAAGGTGAAGAGTTCACAGATGAGAAACAAACTCCTTTTCTCAGAATTTGCCTGGGTAAGGACAGCCTGGATAAATTCAGATACTCTTTGCTTTTGAGATCCTATGAGGTTGAAATCTCTTGCTTTATTAATCAAAAGGCATGTTTAATTTGACAGCCAGAAAACAGCCTTTGGAACTTAAGTAACTTTGGAACAAAAAAGTAAGACCATCTTTTGTTATAACAGCTTCCCCAATTCCTTTTTCTTGATTTTTTAAACACATGATTACACTTTGACATATGAAAGATCACGGCCTACTGATTAAAAGCTTGATAGGTCCCCAAAATTCAGATGAAATCCTGAACCACTGGAAACGCTAACTCTATCAATCAATTAATAGCATAATTTAAAAGCTAAAAATTACATTTCTTAGCATATTTGGTTTGCCAAATTAAATGTGTGTTCAGAAACCTCTGTATAAACTGCATAATATGTCAACATCCCATTTTTTCTGTAACCACACCTCATTCCCTTTTCTCAACCATAAGAAGAAGAAGAAGAAGAAGAAGAAGAAGAAGAAGAAGAAGAAGATTTTCATTCAATAACAATTTTCATTAATATTAAGTTTTTCTACCACTATTATAGTTTTCCGCCACTATTATCACAATCGTTTACATTCAACCTCAAGCCTGCGTGGAAGCAGCACATAGCGAACTCCACGACATTATCAACAAGCACGAAAACTCCCACCCAGAAGCCGTCTCAATTGTAGTTGGGGACTTCAACCACTGCAATCTGAGGAAAGTTCTGCAAAAATACATTCAGCATGTCACTGTACCGACAAGAGGAGGCAATATTTTAGAACACTGCTACACAACAATAAAAGGGGCATACAAAGCGCTTCCCAAACCGAGTTTCGGTAAGTCGGACCACATCGCTCTCCTGTTGCTTCCTGAGTACAAACAGAAGCTGAAGACCTCCCCCATTGCGAACAGGTCAGTGCGTTGTTGGTCTGAGGAGGCGGAAAGCAAGTTAATAGACTGCTTTGATAGTACAGACTGGGACGCATTCAGAGCTCCCGACACAGATTTAAATGAGTATACGGACGCGGTAACCAGCTATATTAAATACTGCACCGACGTTTGTGTACCAGAAATGAAAATTAGGTCATTTCCCAATCAGAAACCGTGGTTCAACCACGACATTCGCAATAAAATAAAAGATAGATCCACCGCGTTCAAATCGGGGGACAAAGAGCTGTACAAGAAATCACGGTATGCATTAGAAGAAGCCATAAAATGCGCCAAATGGAGCTACAGAGTGCGGCTTGAAATGCAGTGCACTGACACCCGGAGGCTGTGGCAGGGATTACAGTCAATCACAGGCTACAAGGGCTGCAGCCAGGAGATTGACACGAACAACGCATCCCTGCCTGACGAGCTGAACCACTTCTATGCCCGCTTTGATGCTCTGAACACGGGCACTGCTGAGAAGACCCCAAGCGTGCAGGGCGAGTTTGTTCTGAAACTCTCAGAGCTGGACGTGCAGAAGACTCTGAGCAGGGTGAAAATCCGTAAGGCTGCAGGGCCTGATGGGATACCACCTCGCGTCCTGAGGACATGTGCAGCCCAGGTGACCACAGTGTTTACAGACATCTTTAACTCCTCCCTGTCACAGTCCATGGTCCCCACCTGCTTTAAAAAAACCACTATTGTTCCAACCCCCAAAAAGACAAAAGTGACATGCCTGAATGTTTACCGCCCAGTAGTATTAACATCTGTGGTGATGAAATGCCTGGAGAAGCTGGTGTTGTCACACATCAACTCCTCCATCACAGAGTCCCTGGACCCCCTGCAGTTCGCCTACCAGAACAACAGATCAGTGGATGATGCTGTCTCCCTGGCTCTGCATACAGCCTTGGAACACCTGGACACTAAGAACTCGTATGTGAGAATGCTGTTTGTGGACTACAGTTCAGCATTCAATTCCATCATACCCTGTCAACTGGTGACAAAGCTCAGGGGATTAGGTCTGTGCAACTCTGTCTGCAACTGGCTGCTGGACTTTCTTATCGAGAGACCACAGGTGGTGCGGATAGGCAATAAAACATCAACACCACTCACCCTGAGCACTGGAACCCCACAAGGCTGCTGTCTTGAGTCCAAGGTTGTACTCCCTATTTACTCACGACTGCACAGCAAGACACAGCAATAACCGCATCATCAAGTTTGCCGATGACACCACTATAATAGGACTGATCAGTGATGATGACGAGTCCACTTACAGGGATGAAGTTGTACAGCTGCTTAGGTGGTGTCATAGCAATAACCTGGACTTGAACATAAAGAAAACGAAAGAGCTAATAGTGGACTTTCGGAGACACAGGCCACACACTCACAGCCCACTCAGTATTGATGGAACGGAAGTGGAAACAGTCACCAGCTTTAGGTTTTTGGGAATTCACATCTCTAAAGATCTAACCTGGACTGTGAACACTGACTCTATCATGAAGAAGGCTCAGCAGCGCCTTTATTTCTTGAGGTGCCTCAAGCGATGGGGGATGCCAATACATGTGTTTAAACAGCTCTATGAGGACCGCTGCCGTGGTAGAATTCTGGCCATCACAGAGGACAGTCACCACCCAGGGCATGAGCTCTTCACCCCACTGCCCTCAGGCAAGAGATATAAGAGCATACGGACACTTACCACTAGATTCTTCAATAGCTTCTATCCACAAGCAGTGAGACTGGCCAACACATTTAGCCATCCCCCTCGGACCACACCTACACCATCACCATCTACCTCATTGTAATTTATTTATTGTACGTCTCCAGTCATTGTTTACACGTCTGTATTGTTTACATTCAAACTGTCTGCATGTTTACTTGCACATTGTCTATTGTTTGTTTGTACATTGTCTTGATGCACTGTTTGCACCTTGTTTTGTTTTTTACACTTGTTTTACAATCGAGAGACTTTCTGTAAGTAAGAATTCCATTGTACCAGTACCGGTTACATATGGCAATAAAGTTCAAGTTCAAGTTATGTTTTGTTCATACCGCCTCAGTGCCTCACCATTGTGTGAATAATTGAAGTCTGTCCAAAAACAAATGAAGACTCAGATGATCTGATTTCTTTAATATCGCTGATAAAGACATATTTATTGCAGTGGCTTGACCACTTTTAAATTATTTCAGAGTTCAAATTGGTGGTTATTACTGAACTCCAGCTTATTCGCAGATCAAATTTTATTAAACACACCACATTACAATACAAGTAAAACATAACTCCAAGCAAATGAAGAAACAGTCAGAGACAGGCAGAGTGATACAGTAAAGCAGCACACTGGTCTTTTCTCATAATCAAAATACATTTATTGAACATTTAGAGGTCAGTATTTTAATGACACCAAGTCAAATTATCCTTAAAAACGGTTTCAATATATGTATGTTACATGAGTAAAAAGCTTCTCAATGAGCAAATTCTGCATCATCACAGAGGGTGTCTATCTTCAAAAGTGCAATTCACTCTTTCCTTTCTCAGTAGTACTGAAAAACCTTTTCAACTAAAAAAGAAATACTTTTTAGTTCCAAGTCAGACTTGGAACATTTTCCCCATACATTTCCTGTATCAATACACTCTTCAATATTTTTAGTTATTGATTAACAGTTTTTGGCATTAATTGATCAGTTACAGGTGGCCGGGATACATTAAAGTAAGCATTAAATCTCCACATTAGTGAAAGAGTTGATTGGGCAAAGGTAACGAGGTGATTTAATCAGCTGAATGTCAAACATGGGGAAAATAAAGAAAGAAAATATGGATAAAAACAAATATGCCCCAAGTAAGAGAGCAATACTTTTGTACTATTGGCATGTTGAAGGCTAAGCTAAGGGGCTATCCTGGCGGGTTCGGTTTGGGATAATCAGTCAGCAACTTCTACCTTGGCAAGATGTTACAGCCGAGCAGATGGACTGAGTCGTGCCACCTTGTCAAGATCGATTATCCTGCTGGAAAGTGAATCTTCTCCCAGGTCCCAGGTGTCATGCAGACTACAAAACGATTTCCTCCAGGATTTCTCTGTGCTTTGCTGCTCCCATTTTGCCCTCCATCATCACAGGTTTACCAGTCCCTGACACAATGAAGCATCCCCATAGCATGAAGCTACCACCACCATACGTCATCATGGTAGAGATGGTGTCCTCAGGATCACACTTGCACAAAACATTGCACTTAGCATTTAGGCCAAAAAGGTCCATTTTGGTCTCATCAAATGGAATCTTCTTCCACTTGGTCTAACAGTTTCCAAAATGCCTTCTTGCAAAAAATCCTAATTAATTACATAATGATTCCCTATTGCAACACAATAAAATGTAAAAAAGCCCAAGGGGTTGAAAAAGTTTGATAGCCACTGTATATATTATATACTAGTGATCATTTATACAAAAATAAAATGCTTCTAACTAAGAGATTTACTCTGGTTTTCCATATACTGTATAGAAATACACTGTATTCCCTTATCCGACAGCAACACATTTATCCAGACCCTGCTAACTGTGTATTTGTCCTGTATTTGTCATAACTGTATTATGAATATCATGCTAGATATCCCAATTTCTCATTAGTTTTGTGATCATTTACTTACAAATATTAACAGTTTTCTTCTGTTTAAATGACCTCGTTAAGAGCACCTACTGTCTTGATTTATAAAAATGAAGAAAACAGTGTCTGTATCTTGGAGCAGGGAATGGGATTAAAACAGAGGGTTTTATAGGCAGGAGACCGTGTAGGAAGGAAGGAGTCATGCTCCTAATCCTGAGTGCAATGTTCACAAAAGGGACATCTGTGCGGTAAGAGCTGTCCAGGAAATAATTTCATTCCATTCCTTAGCTATTGTCTCTCTTCACGCAGTAGTGGCTGAGAAGGAAAAGAAACAAGTCACAAACTATAGTACTTAAAGTGGACAACATCCTTAATGAGCAGACTTAGGACCAATAAAAAAAAAACTAGAATCATGTTAAAAACAGCATTCAGAAACCTGATAGAGCTCACTCCCCATAATTTCTATCCTTATATTTCATTCTGTTGATGCATGTTTTTGCACATCTGATGTTGTTTTTGCACATTACCTGTTACCTTTTTGTTGTTTTTTGCACACTGCTTGTTTTTTTTTTCCGTCTGTGAGCTAGCTAAATAGCATTTCGTTATACCATATACTTGTATATGAGTATAATGACAATAAACTTGAACTTGAACTCCCAGACAAAGAGCAAACAGCAGTGTTCCAAAAAACACACTGCCGCATGTCTCCACATGGTGGTGCAGCTGTTCAAGAAAGGTTTCTGTAACACGTTTTTAAATTCCAGAATTTCAGTTCGCTACACTTACTGTCGAGGTACTGACTTGAAACTGGGGCAACGGAAAGAAATGCTACATGTGGCGTGAGAGACGCCTGTCTGGCACGTCTCCAGACATTTTTCATTGCATCATGGGCGTTTCCCCAGAACAAACTAATGCTGGCATCTTGAAAATGTGTGCAATGGACATAGATTTAAGATCCAAGATCTTAAGTGCACATGTGTTGATACATAAAACTCTTTTTCATAACCCCATAAGTTGCTCTTTAAAACTAATATTCTTAACTATATTGGAAATACCAGTGGGCAAATAATTACAGCCTTTTAAAACTGCTCTACCTTGTATACAGTGAATGAGCCGATCTGCACATAGATGGAAAAACACTGTATATCCACAGTAAATGGAATGTTAGATTAATTGTATTTAAATTGAAAGCAAACAATACAACATGCCTAAGTGGATGTATGGCACTATGTGTGAATTATAGCCAGAAGGCCACTTCACACTTACCCTTGAGCTGTCATCTTCAGGCCCTGACTCTGGTCGACGCCACGACTGTTTCGACAGAATACCCAGGACCACTACTCCAAAAGCAACAATCAAGATGCCCAATGAGTTTGCAAAAACAGCCTCTGGGGGCAGGGTGGAGTACGGCTGAGTCTTGTTTCCACTCTTCCTAGTGAGTCAACCCAGGTAACAAAATATAATTCAGTTTCACACACAGGGGATTTAGAATCTATTTCACAATTGCATAGAAAGATATTTTCTGACCCCTGGTACTAGGTCTTTTAAAAAATAATGTAGAACAATATTGGTAATATATTGGCAACAAAAAATCTAATAAAGATAGTAGATTTGATGTTGATACTGATTGATCCCTATTTTCTAATGCCCAAAACCCAAACTAGAATTGGATTTTTTTTTTACCTTCCTTGCTTTCTGTTTTGGAGGATACACGTATTTTATATCAATCAATCCTCTGAAGCATTGTCCAGTCATCTGCAATGTCTAGAGACATTCTGATACATTTCTCATTAATAGGGTATACAAGAGCTGAGCACAGGACAGGGATTGCTTGTCAATTGGGGACCTGAGGAAGTTACAACAACTTTGGACTCGCTAAGCCCGAGCAATGCTTGGCAATTGTTCACACCAAGATTCCAATAAGAGCAGATCCAAAGTAACTCTCAATTTTACTTTAAAGGACTATGAGATACAAAATCAGGCTATGCAAAGTTCACAAATAAAAACACTGATGTCACACAATGACTTTCAGGTGTTTCCTGCTTCTAGGCAAAGTCATCACTTACAGAGAAAAGATGAGCTTCTCGTTGATGCCTGAGATGCAGGAAATAATACCCAGAATGAAAATGGCACTGCCCATCCACACATGCAAAGGCTTGACAAACTTGCGGAGATCTACGGGAGAGCAGGGCAGCAGGAAAGTGCACAGACCCAAAGCCCACTGTTGGTGAAGATTAAGACAATAATGAGTCAAAAAATTCAAACTGGGCTTTGAGAGGACCTTGAAAAAAAAAGCCTGAACTTGGAGCAAAGTAAATAATTAGGGAAATTTATAGGAAAATTACATTATGCACATATTAACATATTATTTATCTTCCGAGAGACTTAAGAGAAACCAGATCAACTTGTATCTGAAAGGAATGTTTTTTATAGGAATTGTTAAAAAGTAGATTGTTAGGGAAATTAACTTGAAATCTGCATAGGACAAAATGGCTCAATTCCTGGTCTTAGAGGCATGTCAAATGCAGATAAGTAAAAAGAAGAAGAGATCACAAGTTCCTCATATTTTCTTTGATCCATTGTTGAACATGAATGTGGTCATTGTGTTGACTTTAGTCAGCATGGTGCAGGTTTTTAAATGCTTAAATAAATTGATCTTGTTTTACTGACCACAAATCGAATCAGTCCTTTAAACTGTAAACATCCCTTTGACCAAGTACAACTGGCTTCTTTACTTACAGTGCAACTACTGTACAGTAGGTATACCAAAGACATTAACAGTGTCCTTACCTGAGTTGCAAAAAGCACCACAGTACAGATTCCCACCCAGCTGTGCACAGAGTAGAGGTTGGGGGTACTTTGCTTGTTGTGGAAGTCAAAGACCGCGCAGAGACCCAGCACAGCCAGGAGCAGTGCCAGGAACATCAGAACAGCATGAAGCAGCTTCCAGGGCAACTTATTTTCACCCCAGGTAAGGGGAATTCGGTAGAGAACTGCCGCTGTAGTGGAGTAATAGAGGAAAAGGGCAAACAAGGAGAGTGGGAGTCAGACTGATTATATGATTTGACATTATCAAGCAGTCCTGAAAAGCTGGCGCAAAAAACATTACCCCTTTCCGTCATCAGGCAGAAAATCAAGGAGAAGACCAGTGACGTTCAGAAGCACTGTGGGGAAATAAAACTATTCTGATATTTTGGGGGTGTTCATTTTAATGTATAACTGCTAGATGGTTTTAGATTAGAATGCTATAATAGATACATTAATCTTTAACAAAATAATGTGATAAATGAGAATGAGAAAGTGTTCTGATTCACATAAACGACCAATAATTATATTATGATAAAATACACAGCAAACTGTTTATTTATAACTGGTAGGTTGATGGGTCAAATTTGAAGTAGGGCAAAGTACAATTGCCATTGGACTTTACTTCACCCACGCTGCTTAAATTTCCAGCTGTATAAATAAGTGCAAATGTAACTTTGGTTAAAAGCATCAACAACATAAATTAGTATTTTTTTATGAGACTTGCATGATAGTTCTCTTCTTATTAATACAACTAAAGACAGCATTTGTTCCCAGATCAGGTATTCTTAGCGATCTCCCCAACACAGTAAGATAAGGTTAAACATCCTTGACTCACCATTGCCATATACCACAACCAGCCCAGTCACCATCAGCACAGGGTGCCAATTAAACTGCAGCCCTGAGCCATCCCAGGCAAAACCCCCACGCCACTTCGAGTTCCAGTAGGACACAAAAACCACACACAAGAAACCCAGGCACAGACACAGCAGGTAGGACACATAGAAGGAGAGTACAGAACTCATGGTGCACCACCTGGGAGGGAATAAGAAAAAGGAGAGGGAGAGAGTTGACGTCAATTAAGAGTTTCACAGTAGATGGTTCAGCTGGTCTGTGCATAAAATGATCAGAAAAGTTTTACCTTTACTTGAGATCAGTATGCACAGCAATAAAGTGCTAAGACTTCCCCACCAGATAGACAATACACTAGGAATTCTCAACCTTTTTATACAGCACAGCTTCTTGTGGTATGTGACCAAAGTTGGCTTGTTTCACACAGGTGTTTTTCACCTTGTTCTTTAAGTTTATTATGTCTTCTCTTAACACCTAATAGGAGGAAATTGATTGCTGCAGCAACTGACACAGATCATTTTTATCTTGTTTTAATTTTGTTGTTTTATTTGGCTAGGTTAACATACTCCAAAAATTACTGTAATACTTCCCACAACATAATTAAGCAATAATATTGTGTTCTTGAATATGTGCAAGCCATAATACACATGCATGTTGCACTTCATCCTCATACTGTATAATGAAATCTGTACCCCTATTTCCCGAAGCAACGAAAATGATGTGTTGTGGCTATGGCCCATTACGGATATCCTACTTCAGTTCTTAAAAAGAGTAAGGAATACAGTACATTTCTTCAGAGGACTGGATAACTTCCAAACCAGGCATGAAACTCCATTAATACTGTGTCACACTTTGCAAGAGCAGACAGTTACTAAGAGTCAGTGTGTGACTTAAACACCAGCCTGTTCATGTCAAGCCTTGAGCCCTGAGTAGTAAGGGCAATTTCCCTAAATCCCCTGATTAGTAAGGGCAATTTCCCTAAATCCCCTTGGTCAGTCAGAAAGCTCTGGCTTCAGCATCAAAGAATCGCTGTGTCATTCTGACAAGGGTCATGATTGAGGACAAATCCTGAAGATCTCAGTGTAACATGCATCTTAAAATCCAATAGATCTCAACTACAGACAAAAAGACAGAAACAAATGTGCAAATTAAACAAATTATTCAGTGCACCACTTTCATACTCTAATTACTCTAGTATTTGAGCATTATTTTTCAACATTATTTTTAAAATGTGATACTCAGTGGGATGGTAAATAGTGTTGCTGTCCCATGGGTCTCAGCACCTGTGTTCAATTCCAGGCACTGGTTTGGTTGTTTTAAATTGTTCCTTTCTCCACAACCCTGTGATCCACTGGAGTCCTGTCTAGGGTGAGAGAAGACTTGTACTTTGTTCCACCTCTTATCTCCTGGGATAAACTCCAGGTTGACACAACCCTTCCCAGCACACCCAGATTCTGTGATAATGGGTGGATAGTTTAGATGTTGAAGTGAATGTTACAGCTTGAAAAATGTTATTTTAAATCCACTTTTTCACAAAATGTTGGTTTAAATTGTCTTACCAACCTTAATAATGAATTATTCTTCCAGAAGAGAGCATTATGGGGAAGTCTTCTTCAGTAGCTTTACTGGAAAGTTCATATTAATCTGGACTGAGGATGATGTTTCATATTTGAGCATTAGTGCTATTGCTTTATCTAAATATGTCTTAATATCACATTGCTTGCACTGGAAAACCTATATGAGTCCACGATACAGGTGTTCAAAAGGTTTGAGGGTCTTAATTATACAAATCATTATATTTACTTAACTGCAACATGCATACAATAACCCAAAATGCATTAGTCAATTTTTAATTGGCTGCTTTACATTTCTTGATAGTAAATACAAATGAGTTGTCTTATCTTAAAGACTTAGTCCAAATTGCGAGAAAATGAAACCAGTGCTAAAAAACAACAAACACCTACAGCACAGAACATATGAGACATTAAAAACACAGTTACAAGAGTATAAGAGCACTTGTAATAGGCCTTAAACCACATTACATAATCACATCTATTGTCTATTGTTTATACAATTGGAAGAGAACAAATACTTCATGTACACGTTCACATGAGGAGTGGACGATCCAAGGGAAATTTTTAATTTTCTTCGTTGTATTGTACTGTCTCATATAAATGCTGCTCTTCTAATATGGGCTTATTATACTGCTGCAGTAATTTCCCACACAGCCTTTGGCTGGGTTGGCTTCAGTTTCAACCGTTAGCACCAATCCAACTGCTGTAGTAAATTAAATAGTAAATAGTAAAAAGAAAATCACTTAAGAGTAATACACTGTTGTAGTACTGCTACAAATCAGGTATTGCAAAAAAGAAGAGAATCAGAAAATGACCAAGCGGATTAATCAATACATAAAATAATGATAACCCCAAATGATTTCACCAATAATATATCTATGGCTGGTATAGTTAGAGGCACACATATTCTTTGTTCTTTGGCACAGCATTGGTGAAAAGAGTAATAATTCAGGCATACTTAGTTAAATATTTATTAATTTAACTATTAATTTAAATATAACTTTATTTATAAATAATACACACATTACTCTACACACAACATAAACATACAACACACTGGTTACAAAGTATACAAATTTACAAATAAAAAATCCCGGAGACCTAACAGCCTAACGACCCAGAAAAATCCCAGACTGTTACTAATTATTCAAACTCTTCTAAAATGCTTACAAAGACCCAAAGAAGAAATCTCTCTCTGTAAAACCGGATGCCACAAAACTGCAAAACTATCTCCCTGTTCTAAAAATGTACCCAATAACAAGACGAAGCAATTTTTAACCGAGGGATTGGTAACACTGGAAATCAGAGTTCCCTAAAAGCTACCTACAGAATAGCAAGCTCTCTTAACAGTTCATACACTTAGCTCCAGTGTGTTTTTTCTGGGTGATCTTGGACAAAGAGCTCTCATCTTCAATATCTTCTTTTTTCTCCTCCCCCTCTTGTCTCCCCCTTTTATTCTCTTGTACTGTTAACTGACACTTAATCAACTACCCAGAACTAAATTGACTAAGGTAATCCAAGGTAAACTTTATGATTGCTTTGATTACTGAATCTGGACTCCCTACACAGCCAAACCTCTTGGCCAAACATCCATTTGCTTTGAAGCTGGAAATGTTGACACTAGCCAGGTATTACCCATTATATCTAGATTCTTAGAGACACTTCCATAGTCACCCATAGTCATAACAGTATGATCAAACGTTACAACTGCAACTTACAGCAGATCAGAATTGTTAAGATCATCAGACTACGAGAACAACAGGATAGTCAATTTCTTCTCAATGCAAATTTATTTAGATTAAATAAATGCCAAATAGATTAAATAAATTGGGTAAAGATTTGATGCACTATCATATGCATCATATGATGCATAAACATATGATGTGCTATAATCAAAACAGTTAGGCACTTTAATTCCCATGGAAAGCTAGGGAGGTGAAAGGGCCTGTTTGGAATTTACCTGTCCAAGATCTACTATTACTGTTGCACATGAACTAATGCCAAGGTTCAACTTCAACATTAAAATTGCACATTAAATTAATATTAATATGGAATTACACACCATTTCAAATGTATGCCACCCAGGTCTAATTGTGAATACCATACAATAATAATTTAACTGCCAGCTATTTCATATTCAGATTCTGATGAAAATCCAGCAATCCAGAATCCAGAAAACAGTGATCTAAACAGAATATACAATTTTCCTTCAGGCAGAAGAGAAGATAAACCTGGCAAATATACTTCCAAAATCTTTCTCTTCCCCCAGAATAAACAGACATTGTAGTGAACTAATATCTGAGAAAAGACAGCTGTGCACTCACACGGTATATCTGCTTTTCCACTGAAATTGGTACCCTTCAGAGTCCACAGGACCTCTCTCCCTTTCAAGTATCTTCTCTTTCTTGGCACAGAATTCACTATCTGGTTTTCTCTTCCTCTTCCACAACACAAATTCCCCTCTGGTAAGGGAGTCTTTGTCTTGCTATCTGGTACTGCTTTCTAACGCCCCTGCTTGCTCTCTCTCAGTCACTCTACTTCTCTGTTGTGCTTCCTATTTCCCATAATCCGCCTCCCTCTCTCACAGCCTTCCTCTTTCGCAGTCACCCACGGACTCTGTTTCTCCCTGTCTGCACTCTGTCAACTCTTTGCCGCTATTAACGTCTCCAGTCTCTGCTCTCCCTTCTTTATAAGCACGCATGAAGAGAGACAGAATGGGCGGAAATCAACCACTCTCGAGTCAAACAGGCCCGCAAGGGAAGAGGGAGGCAGGTGACGGGGAACCGAAATTTGAGTCTGCTTCCTCATTCACTCAGGCAGCTGCCGTCGTTGCTGGCTGGGGTGGAGGAAAGTTATTCAACCAGCACTCGAGGCGCAGAAAGCAAACTGCACTGCAAGTAAGCACGAATGCATTCTCAAAGCTCAGTGCCACCAACATCACAGCCCAATTCCAGCAAGGGCTGCTCAGCCCTCTAGTTTCTGCTCAACCTAAAATCTTAGGTTACAGGATAGTTAGCTTGATTGGAACAATTATGAATCATTCACCTGTAAGAACAGCTGGACTGGAAGACTACCTCTCCCCTCCTAAATGCACATCCTGTTCATTCCATAGGGGCTACAGTAGTCTTTTCACTTTTGTTGTGCCTCCTGCTTCCTGTTTACATGGCATAACTGTGACTGCCACCTGGCCACTGTAATTCAAAGAACCATTAATGCAAGCTCAACTAAAAATAATTTGGTTATTGGTATATTATCGTGTTTTATATTTAATATACATACATAATTAAGTATATAAAATGGTTGTTTAAATTAATTATTAATTATTAATAAATATAAATATTGGTTTTGTTTTGTTCCATCTAGCAGCGTTTCAGAAGTGAATCTTCAGCTTCCTGGCTTCGCTTCTAAAGATCCACAACTCCAGCTCCAAGTTCAGCTTCCAAATTCTCCTACTAACACTCACCAATGCACATAAAAGAACCTTTCCACCCCATTAAAATGCCCTGACTCAGAAAAGGGCAGGCTCCTGGATCAGGACATGCAACGATATACGGAAGAGTGTTATACTGGTAGGCAATCCATAGGTGTGGAAGCATTTCATAACTTTATTTCATTATTTTGTGAGGATGTTTCGGGTGTAATATGATCATGAGGAAGACTCAGGAAAGATACCCAGAGCTTTAGCTTATAGAAGTGCTACATGCTTGAACCATACCTTCCTTCACAGTTGAAAAGCTGTCAATAAATATTTTTAGACTAGGCTAAGGAAAGGATCTTTATAATACATAACTGCTTCTACAACCCAGGCATGCATCAGACTAGTGAAAATACAAGTTATGTCACATAATTATATATTGTACATATTAGGCATCACCACTTTACAACCGTCAGGCTGCAATCCTACTGGAAGTGCTGCTGACTGTCTGACTTTCTGGTTATCCTACCTACTTACAGTCACTATCTCCTAGCCGGGAGGATACAAGCTCCAACAAGCAGTGGATAACATCACAGTCAGCAGCAGGTGACCACGAAAAAGTGATAAGACTACTGCCTGCCCCTGTGGAATGAACAGGATCACATGACAGGGTAGTATGTCAGAGGAAGCACACCCTCTTATACTCTGAAGTGTCAAGATTTCGAGTTAAGTAACACCGTAGAAAAGTGGTCAGGTTAGTATTTGCAGAGTCATGTGGCAGTCGTAGCTCACAAAGACCTCGTTGCAACTTACTGGCAGTGGAGGCAAACCTCGTGATCATATAAATTGATATGGAACCCCACAAATAATCGGAGAAGGTTAACTAACACTGATGCCTGCTGTACACTTGATCACAGCAAAACCACAGCATCACCTGCACTGAAAAACAGAGAAATCACCTCACTGTTAAAGAAAAAGGTAAACAGGTATTAGGATTAATCCAAAGCTGTATTGTCCTGGTTTCATTTCTTCTTTGCAATTCCTCTTATGCTGTCCTTTTGATGCACAGCTGTTGTTTCAGCCTTCCACGCTAGCACACCTATTTCCCACATGTTTTCTGAAAAGGCATCTGAAAATGCACAAATATATTGCATGGTGGAAACTTTGCAAGCTTAACTAAATAATCATTCTCTGCAACACGTCCCTTCTCCCAGCTTAAATAAAAAAAGCAGGGCAGAGGTGATAAACAGTGTGCCCATGAAAGCTAAAATAAAGTTAACCTGGCAATTGCTTTTCTTGCTTTCATGATTATATTACTTTTTTACTGTGGGTTGACTACACTTGCCAGAAACAATTGCTAGCAGTTACCTCGTGAAACTGAGCAATCTGAATACAATATTACCACAAAAGTCCATGTACAGTATGTTGCCCACAATGTTCGGCATAACATGATGTCCTGGTCTCTCCTGCCAGATGAATTACAGAGGGCCTAAGCTCAAGACCAAAAACACCTTCACATACATAACACTCTGCACCCAAAGATATAACAAGCTCCGTTTGGTTCGTGGTTTTATTATTCTGAACAAACATGAAAGAAAAACCTAACTTCCTTTGACATCTGTCTACTCATTGAAATAAATTGTAACTAAACTCAGTACAAAACATCGGAAATAAAGCATGGAAGCTACTACTACTGCTGACAGTCAAGTGTGCTTGTCTCAGAGTTGTTCTACAAAGACTCCTCAAGCAAAACAAAGGCACACCTTCAATAAGCGCCATCTGAACATCCCATTACAATGTCTTTGGCATCTGTCACTTTAGCGGCCTCTAGTGGTAACCCTTCTGTCAACGCAGCCTTCCTCGCTTTGTCTTGCTGGGGTAATAAATTACACTGTAACAACAAAGCACTTCCAAAATTAACTCAAATGTAAAACCACCTTTAACTGAAAACCACTAAAATTAACAATCCATCCAACTGGAGAACTTTCTTATGTAATTCCTCTCTCCTTCAATTCCACATGATGCTCTGAAGTCCTTTATTGAAGTTGGTCAAAAGAGCATCAACAATCCATATACAGTATCTATGATATACCTGTTTTGTGTTTATTGCAACAATATTGTATAAAATGCATCAAAGGCAGCTTCAGACCATTTAGTCATACTTCAGTGAGATGACATAGCTGAAAGTGGCTTCCAACATTAAAGGCAAAACCTCAGTGGCAATATACCTCAATACTAGTCCACAAACTTATAAAAGGACATTTTATAATTGCCCAGAACTCAACTGCAACTGCTACGTAATGCAGTACATAATTAGTAGACCACAGGACACGATGCCTGACCAAGATTACTCCACAAATTTGAGGCTTTGGGTTTCCTTCAGTTCTTTCAGCTGACCCAGCTCAAAATAGATCAGTGCTGTGCATCCAACAACACAAAAAAAAAACACACCACCCAAAATTTTCTCCCTTACGTCTTTTACATTGTAAGATCTAACAAAAGGTATTTCCAGGATACAATTAGCACCTAAACTTTGCCAAGTCAAATGCTTTTTTTTTCTATTTTCTGTCAGTCTGTAGTTTTTAAAATGCAATTAAGTGAGATAGTGAGTAATAGTTTCAAGTGCACCACTTCTGTTATTTATGCAAGTTAATTATTCCACAGTTTCAACGTTGTGCCATTGGAAACATATCCTGTGATCTCTAATTTTACATTTAATCCTACAGTACATAATACAAAACTAAAATGCCAATCCAATCAGGTCACATCTATGCTGACTCGGTGTTTGATAACCAGACGCAAGGTGCTATCCGTGAGAATATACAATTTGTAATACTACCTCTTCACAGTAACGTTATATTGATGATTCTGCTGATTCTAGAATGAGGAAGCAAGTCATTCAGCTAGGAAATTAAACACAAACATTATGACTCGTTTTGTTTCAATGTCTTGTTGTGTAGTCTTCCAGGAAATCACTTTAGATTTCAATATTTTATCCTTGTATAAATATACAATTGTAACAAAGTTTAGTTTTCAGAATGTAAAATATTAAACAGAATGCTACAGAAATGAAAATACAGGATCAACAATACAGAAGCAGATTACTTACTGTGAAATGCAGTATGGTGTACTGTCTGTTTTGCACAATTCGTAAACGGCAGTCACCCGCTGGATGGAGTGTTGTATAAACTCCAAAGTAAAAATTACGTAGCCCCTTTAAAACACAGGAATGCAAGTTTATGCAAGGCGGTCACAAAATACCACGTGTCTATGACTTAGCTTGAGTAAAAAAGTTATTCAACATGTCGGTAATTTGCGCACGCAGGTCTAGACGGATTAATACAACAACACAACCAAGGATAATAACGAATGAGAATAATAACTTCATCTTCCACAGCAAAGAGAGCAATAAAACGTTTCTGTCACGTTTGTTTTTTAGCTATTCCTTTTCATCAAAAGAATCCATTTTGCAAACGTTTGTATGACAAGTTTTTCAGTTCTGTTTGTTTTACTTAAAATACGTGGTAACAATAATAAGAGACGTTTTGTGTATTTTCCCTTTTTTTTAGTTAAAGGAATACAGGAATATTATATCTCTTATGATCGGTTATAGTCATCATTTATGTGTCACTTCAAACCTTGTGTCTGTTTGATGCTGGAGAAATGGTATATTCAGTCCCGAAACAGATCTGATTTGTTTCACTGACATGAAAGTGTAGTAAGGGAGCAATCCAGATTAATCGGAGTCGTAGGTTCTCATCTAATTCTGTCAGTAAATTCCATAAAGATCCGAATACGCCGGGTCCATTTCTCGAGTTTCGCCATAAAAGCTGGAACTGCAATTTGTCTTTGCAGTGGAGAATTACAAAAACGATTTCCGGAAATACCTGAACTGCAGAGTTTGCGGCACTTTTTTGGGAGGGGGGTGTACGGAAAACCACATACTGTACTGTACGTTGCCACACCGCAAATATATATTAGTGAGTTAATTCTCTTACAGTTTGTTAATTATGAAAACAGTGCTATGTATAAAGGGACAAGTAGAGGTTAATTGAATGGAATTTCGGCGCCTGGCAGCAAATGAGAGAATATTACAATATAATAATATATTGTTATATATTATTATAATAATAGGTGGATGCTGCACATTGGTGGTGGTGGAGGGGAGACCCCATTACCTGTAAAGCGCTTTGAGTGGAGTGTCCAGAAAAGCGCTATATAAGTGTAAGCAATTATTATTATTATTATTATTATTATTATTATTATTATTATTATTATTACAGAAGCTGAGTTCAATGTGCACCTACTCTTGGAGGGGATACCAGCTCCCTTACTACACTTTCATGTCAGTGAAACAAATCAGATCTGTTTCGGGACTGAATATACCATTTCTCCAGCATCAAACAGACACAAGGTTTGAAGTGACACATAAATGATGACTATAACCGAAAAGCTCGCTCAGACAAAATAAGAGCATGCTGATTCCACTTAGAAAAGTGCCTGCATCTGGAATCAACCCTGGGGCTCAAGAGTAATGAGACAACAGCCATGATTGCTATGCCCCCGTGCCACCCGCCTAGTGGATTCGATCATTGTATAATAATTGTATGTTCTAAACATGCATAATGCCAGTGTCCTTCATTAAACCCATCAGTGAACTCTTCGTGGCCACTTACCAAGGAGCAATCCCTTGCATAGGTTTTTCTGTATACTACATGCAAGTTTACCCTGTCATACAACAAAAGACCGGATTAGGAACATTGTCCTATTAACGGCAAGCTAGTCTTCCCAATCCGAATGGCCTTAGCTTGTCCCCCCACCCCTCCTTGGAGCTGAACTGTACTGCTTCCCAATGACACTTGACCCTGAATTTAGCTGTTTCGTCCTGCTGTACATTATACTGTATATGGAGGTCTCGCCATCTTCTCTTTCTCTTTCTCCAGATCTTGCTTGTCTCTCCACCCTCTCTGTTTATCTCCCTTTCTCTCTCTCCCCTGAATTGGATGAAGCAGTTAGAAAATTGATGTATGGAATTTATTACAATCATTTAACACAAATTACTTTAACAGTACAAACCACTTCTCATCCCATTATCATGTGGAATGTTGGTTATTACATAGAAGGAGAGCGCTGGTTATTTTACTTGAACATAGTTTAAGTAGGTAGCTCTGTCAGCATGCATAGGCTGCAAAAGAACAAGTAAAGGTTTATTCCATGCTGAAAAAGGGTTTGGTGAGAGCAGGGAGGAGGAGAAGGAATGACGAAGAGATCTAGAAAAAGATTTAGCGGAAGGCATAATGGGTCGCAGCAGAAGTATGGAATAATCTTTTCAGCATGGAGTAAACCTTTACTTGTTCCTTTACTTGAATATAGTGCTTCCTGGTGGTTTGAATGAGGAATAACATCTAATACATTTGAATTTATATAAACCTTGACATTTAGTGCATGATATGATTTTTTTCCCTTTTTGACATTTCAATCTTTTTCCCTAGAATTAGACGACATTATCTAAATAAAAGCCACTCAACAGCAATCATATAGTTCACAACCAGATTTGAACAACCCAAGCTCTCAGGGTTATGGAAGTAACATCTATGTGCTGCAAAACATTTCTTGGGTAACATGTCTCTGCATTAAACACAATTCTCTGCAGCTTGTAATTGTCATTGAGCAAAAATAGTATGTAGTATTTTTTATTTTGCATTATGATGTTCAAGGTTTTAAATCAAAATATAAATAAGTAAATGCAGATGAAAATAAAAGCTAAGAAGAAATCATGCAAATTGTCATGACATTGTGTTTTCAGGCACTAGATTACTATTACTTTTAATCAAGTTGCACATTTTGTTCTTTAGTCTTTGCACATTGGAGGACAGATAAAGTCCATCTAACTCCATAAACACTTTTTGGAATACTTCAAAAGTGTATCTGAGCTCGTTTTGGCATCTCAAATTGTATGTACTGTATTCTGTATATCTGAGTCATCAACAGAGCACTAGCCTTGAGCACACTTCCAAGATGATGTTTCAAGATTAAGAAAATGCTGACATCTGGGGGGTTCACATGCTGCCACACCTTTAGTGATCTCAAATATCCTCATGATGCTTTGTCCAAGATCTTTTTATATGTCATCGCCCTGTGTATGCTGTAAAAAAAAAAGTGGCAAAAAACAATGCTTTTTAAACTTGCAGTTTAGCAGCAACTGGCATTATGATGAAATGTGGTTTATGGAATTTTAATTGTTTCACTGTTTTCACTTATTATTGTAAAATAATTGAATGCCTTTGAGCAAACAGGATGCTGTATCTCCATTTATACAGAACTGGAGAGAAAAAGAGAGACTGGAAGAAGAGGACAGCCCATCTGTAGCTGGCATTGATGACATTGCCACTGCAAAACACCACTGGAATGGGGGCAGAGGAGGGTGTTCGCATCACCTCACCCCTGAGGAAAAGCAGTTTCATTCACCAGTGAAATGCACAGCAGCTAGCACTAAGTGAGAAATTACTTCACCAAGTGTAACAAGGACAAGCTTTAGAGTAGGCCAGGAATTTAGTTAGGACAAGAGGATTTAGCACCCCTACTCATGGGGTTATTTTACAACCAAGCAGTCTACACTTTGGTTTAACATTTGATGTGATGAATGACACATCCATATAGCACAGTACGCCTTAATTTCTTTGATCTGTGCAACTTGATAATTTGATTTTGTTGGAATAATCAAATGGATTTATTTATGCCCCTTTCACATTTGTTAAATATATCATTTCATGCTCATACAATAATCTAAATATCTAAATCTAAATACCAAATAGCTTAGATGTATTTAACTTTAATCTTTTTCTGAACAGTTTATCTATTCTAACTTGGACAGTCGGCTATTTCGTGTTTAAGTATGTATTTACGCAATCCGACTCCGAGAAACGAAACTGAAAGAAAGTTACTATTTAGTTCGTGAAAGTCTGGAACTACTCGCATATGAAGAAGGAAATCCTATCCATTCTGCGTGATATTTGATAGGATACCTCGATTTTTTTGCTTAAAGAAGACTTATACGGTAAGAGAAAAATATATTTCTGTGTATGATTTTAGATATGTTTTCAATGTACAGTATGCCAATGAATGAATAATTCATAATGTGTTCCAAAGTTTAATTTATTTACAGTGTTTGCAGGTTATTGCAAGCGTTTCACGTTTCCGGTTAAGATATTTGTATTTTGAGACAAACTGTAGGTAATTTGGTAGAATAGTTTACTAATTGATTTGTTTGCTCAAAATGATAAGTATCTTTAATTCGATTTGTGCTGTAATAAAATATATTCTAGGATGACAAAACTAAAATATAATGCCCAAGAGACATTCGTTTTATACGGGAGCGCATTGTTGTCACCAAGGAAGAAACAATCCTCGCCCTGTATCTCGTAATTACGACAAAGTTATCTCATAATTACGAGAAAATCATGTCGTAATTACGAGATAGTAATTTTCGGATACTTATGACTAAACCCCAGTCGGAAGTAAATCCGTACTAATTCTGAAGCGCTGGACATTAGCACAACCATGAAACCGAAAGATTTAGCCAAGTTCACGGTAGTTTCTAGATGCATTCAGTGCACAGCGTAACAGGTTGTACAGTACATACACCGAAGTAATCATTGCTATCTCAAAATTACGAGATAATAAGGGGGCGATTTGTCCCACTGGTGGCAGCAATGCGCTTCTGTAGTTTTAAATGTAATCATAAGTAATACAAATATGTTAAGCTTATCTTGGTGACTTTTAAACATTTTCTTGTATATTCTTTTCCTAGAGGAAAATCCTGTCAGTGGAGGAATAGCACAGTTAAATAAGTAATCAGAACAGCTCTTGGACCAACTGTCTTGTAATATGGCCCTGCCTCTAGCAGATAAAAGTTTGTGCCCAAGCTTGGACAAGTTGGGAATCAGAGGTATGAGAGTGGACACTGATTCACATAGACAAGCCCTCAGTGCCAAGGGACTGAAAAATGAATGCAAAATACCACCAGATGTGGTAGACTCCATTGATTGGAATAAACTGAAGATACTAAAGGTCTTTAATGCAGATGTTACAAACATTGAACAGGAAAGAGGTGTTTTTTCAGAGACCATATTAGGAAATACTAAGACAGCATCAGAAATAAGGCATAAACAAGTTAGCATCAGAGAGAATGGGAAAAATAATTTTCCAAAGGAATGTATAGCTACTAATCAGGTCTGTGGGATTTATCAGACACCAGAAGGCCTAAAGATCTCCATCTGTGTGGGTGACACTCTCCATCTGGAGTCTGATGTAGTTGTAAAGCCAAGCAGCAGGAAGACAAAACTGGGAACCTTTGAGCAAGTGGTGGATGAAGAGCAAGAAGTCACACTAACTGTTCACAGACGGTTGACCACCAAAGGGAGACTACAGAGGGTCATCACATTTCACTGGAATGTTGTGGAGTGCAGCAGTTGTGTGTCCCTGATTCAAAGTGCAATCAGTCTTGTACTAAAATATGTGAAGCACCATGGCCTGGCATCTCTGGCTATTTGCCTTCCATTAACAAATGCACAGTGCTTTCAGTCTGAAGCTGAAATTCTGGTATCAGAATTAGAGGTTTTCAGCAGGGCAACACTCTCCACTTTACCTGCACCTGTGTCTGTGCACCTGGTTTTTCCTGATGAAAATGAAGGGGTCATACAGCTACAGAGAAGCCTGGGGGCAAGCTGGCACCTTTTCTCTGAAATACAAAAGGAGACGGCTGATCGTCTCCCCAATGAAGGCTTTCCCTTCCCAGAAGGAGACATCTTGGCTCAAGTGGTGTGTGGAACTTTGGAAGAAACTACGGTAAGCAGGGACCATTTCAATACCTCGTACTTTGCATCACAATGTCACCCTAAAATTAGAGGGTATAAAAGAAAAAATCATCAATTTCCTATTTTTAAAACAAAACTTGATAATCTAGATAAACTTAATTATCTAATGCCATCATTGGATAGGAGGATCACCAGTTTTCATTAAGGGTGTTTAGAGGTTAGCTATTACTAAAGGGACCTTCTATCTGCTTTGTTGTGTAAACTGTTAAAAATTAAATCCCTTCAAGATGCATTGCCTTCATGCAACACTCTAGTGTATTCTAAACAGAAGGCAAAGGTTATTAATGTAAGCATGCATATAATCAATAGAATCCTTTATTGAAAAAGCATTGTCTGTGGTCCAACACATTGTCAATGTTGCTTTCAATAAAGGATGTTTATTGAATTCTGTCCTTTTCATGTGAGTGGACCCTACACTTCCATTTATAACTGTCCGTGTTCTTTGCTTCTCTCTTGTAGACAGTCCTTGTGGATGTTAACTAATTATAACCCACACAAATAAGGATGCTACTCATATGCTTTTAAAGAAGAGTGTATTTTGTTTTCCTAAATACAATACTCTGTACTTTTTTGTTGTTCGCTTATATTTTTTCTCTTATATTTGGTTTTCAAATATCTGTTGGTTACAGAAATCCAATGTATGTCTAATTCCTAATACTTAGCACCTTGTAGCCTTTTCCTTTTCTCTTTTCATCTCCGCAATAGTAATTCAGCCCAAAGAGTATAGTTATTCATCTCAGGTCTTCTTACGTTTTATGAATGCACCAGTTAGAGTGCATTAGGCAATGTAATGTAAGTAATGGATAAACAAAATGACATTTGTAGTGTATTTTCTGTGATCATTTAACTGTATAGTAATATTACACTAGATTCATAAAACTTAATTTATATCAATAAAGCTTTTAGATTAAATTAAGGGAATACTTATTTTAAAATATAGCAAAATGAGATGTCATGTAAATTAGTTGCAAATATTGATGCAGATTAATCAGATTAAAATAATTTCTTTACAACCAGATAATGATGTGGACTTTGAAAGTGCCCAAAACAATTTTAAATAATGATTTACTCATTAACACCTCCCAGTCAAAACAAAGAAATAGACATAGATTGTTTTTTGTGTTTCTGTTTTGCAGGTGTTAAAAGGCATTGAAAAGCCTTCAGGTATGAACTTCTTTTTAAAACATACTCAATTCATTATGTAGGATTTTAATTGGTTGTCATTATTGCACTTTCTATGTGGTCACTATTGCTTATCATCCTGAGTCATATCCCAAAAAAGTGTAAAGCTACTCATTTTTGAGGGGAACAGCTATATATAGAAAATTTGCTTACCAATTCTAAGGGCATTTCTGTTTTTGCAATATGGGTGGGTAACTTGTACCATAGTCTCAGTGCTCTGGGTAGAGAAGTGCCTCCTGTTCTCAGTTTTAAATGCACTTCCACAATAGTCTCCATTTGTGTCCTCTGCTTTATGTTTACTATATCCACTAAAGTCTGCCCGTCAGTGGTTTTTAATTCTTGTAGTCAGGTACCCTCACATGCTTCTCTGCTGAGGACTAAAAAGATTCAGACCCTGTCAGTGGCAGGGTATTCCCTGGAGCCCTTGAATGTATCTGGTTGCTCTTCTCTGGACTGGTTCCAGAGCAACAATATGTTATCTTAAAGACACATTGTAGACATTATTCTAAATATGTCACCGATGTCGGAAAGGACAGGAGAGCGAAAAGACCCTATGCGTAGCGGCGAGACGGGGGTTAGCCCAGGGTCAGCTGTTCAGGAAATGCCGTATAGAAACCTATGCCCTCAGGTAGCAGACGTGGGGCGACCTGGTGCTAGGCGGGTTTCAGGACATCCGAACATCAATGCTGAGCGAGTAACAGGGCAGAAGCTGGAAATAAATAGGCTACACAACAAGACACACCAGAAAGACAAGAATAATCACAGGAAACTAGGAACAGGAGGAAAGTAGAGGGCCCTCTAGGTGTACTGGGCGGGACAAAATAAGAATCACTCACTTGTGCATTATACATTTTCAACATCCCATGCTTTGATTTAATGTCTATGCTTTAAACAATATATCCTGCATTTTATGTGCCTTTTCAATTACTTCCCACATTGTCTAAAATATGTCAATGGTGTGCGAATGTAAACACCCGCTGTAATTCTTTTTCATAAGTGAGTAACTTGTTGCACTTAAAACTCTTCATAAGGAAGAAGTCAAAGTGTGAATTGCATTAACTACTTATTTTACTTTTGATTTCATTTTTAAATATTTATCGGTATTTATCTATTTTTTTCTTTCTAGAAATAATTGGAACCTGCTTTATGGACGATTACTATTTTATACAGTACATTCAGGACCATGCGGAGGCTTTCAAAGATATTTCCAGACACCTCTTTGCCAAGAGTTTAAAGTTTAGCATTTTCCATGGGTCACAACTACCTAGCCTCCTAGTGGAACCAGATAGCTCTGGGAGGAGCAGTTTGTCTCTCATGGATATCTACTGGCAAGCCAGAAAACTGTATGGTGTGAGAACTGTAGAACTCACATCCTGGATAAATCGGAAAGTATATGCCCCTGCTCTTAGTGCATTGCCCTCTGTTAGGTTTTATAAAGAACTGCAAGTATTGGTAGGGAGGGTTAAAGAATTGGAGGAGTTTCTGAACTGGAATGTAGCCGTTGAGATAACTTCTGAAAATTGGAAACCTTCTTCAGATGAAACAGTTTTCGGAGTCATCCGCAGGTTCATGCAGATGCTGTCAGATCAATTCCCGTATGTTTCAATTTTAAGCTTTAGGGATATACCAAGGTTAGTGTTCAAGGGACCATTGAAGGACATTAACATGGCTATGAGTTTGCTTAAGGGGCAAATCTCTGAACAGAAATTACAAGTTGCATGTGAAAACCAACTTTCAAAGTACCAGTGTGCTTTCCTAAAAGGACTGGACCTGGAAGCTTTCTCTGCTGAAGTCTTTGACCCCAGAGGGATGCTGGCTACTTTGAAATGTCAAGATGGCACCCTAGTGGTGACAGGGATTCATGAGGATGAATCCGAGAGAGTGGTGAAAATCCTGAAGGATGTTGTTAAGGAGAAAGCCATCCGAATCAGTAGTGCTAACCAAGCAGCTACTAAAAAGAGGGGCTGGCAAGAACTAATGGACAGTATCTTTCAAGGGTTGAATGTGAATGGAAAGAAGGTGGAAGCCCACATGATGAGAGATAAGAATGACACCAACTATTTGGTGGTGATAGTGGGATTTACAGCAGAGTTGCAAACTGCATGTTGTTGCATCCAAAACTATTTACGCCACAATACTCTTGCTAGGAGAGTCCTGCAATTCCGGCAGCCACATTTAATGGAAGCAGGAATTCAACTTCAGAAAATCATGGACTGGGAAAGCTCGATACAAACTAAGGTGAGACAGTTATTTGACACTTTAAGTCTAACACTTGGTAAAATTAATATAATTCTGAGGGGTGGTCTCTTAAGAAGTTTCTAGAATGTTCTTTTAATCATTATTAAGCTATATTCTGGTATAACAGATGCATATATATCTTCAATTTATACTGTATAAAAACATATTTGTTTTATGGGGAACGGTATGGTGTGTACCCCAAGGCTTTAAAAAGCCTGGCAGTGAGTTAGGTGAGGTGCTTATCTGCTTCACTTCAGCCCCATACTGTAACTTTCTGTGTGACCGCGTGTCTTCATTAGGTGAAGATGAAGACTGGGTCACAATCCCAGCTGGAAGTGATACTGTCTGGTCCACGAGATGAAGTACAGAGAGCCCAGGAGACTGTGACAAAGGATCTGGAGTCCCTTGTGAGGAAATCCTTGACTCTGGTTGAGCCTTGGACCAAGGATTACTTTGAGGATCAGGAAAGAAGAGCTACCTTGGAGGAGTACTGTGAAGCCCTTAGATGCCTTGTCATCATGGAAGTCAGGAATGGTCCTGGAGAAGGTCCGTTTAATTAGTATAAATTCTTCTTGGTTAGACACAAACAAATGTATCTATTCATCCATAGTCAGTCTGTTAGCTATCACTATTGTAAGATAATTACTACACACCTTGTGAATAGCATACAAAAATAGGGTTTCTTATTGACTTCTGAATCCATATATATAAGTACAGTATACTATTGTGTACTTGTTATACAAAAAGCTGGATATCGTCCTTAGTTTCCTACAGCTTTAATACATTTCATTTTCTAGCACACAAGATCCATGTGACTGGGAGGATGCCAGATGTGGAGAAAGCTCGAGCAGCCATTGAAACAGACTTCCAGGGTGCCAAACAACAACAATGTCTAAAAGACCCCCAGATTGCTCAGCTGAGACCAGAGCAACTCGCCTCCATCCAGAAAGAGCTGAGAGTCAGGCTCCATTGCAGAAATAGTTCTATCACAATAGAGGGACTATCTGAACAAGTCCTGGAGGCACAAAAACGCATTACAGAGCTTCTGAAATGTATTTCAGAGAAGGCTGCTGTACGTATCCCATTACTTTTTTAATTTCAGTTAATGTTGAGTTTGAAACCTTCAAGGATATGTATCACCTCATTTTGATTAACTGTAATTAAAATGTTTTTAAGAAAATTGAAAGCATTTTTCTCCCTCTCTCCAAAAGTATTGCTAAGTATAACTTAATTTAATTTCTTTTTTGTATATCTACAGATAGGCATAATTGAACCTTTGTATTTACTTCCAGAAACCTTTTTCTGCATTTTAGCCAAAACAAAAAGGAAAATTGCCATGTTCCTCTCATCATAAATATTTTTCTGTCATTTTAAATGAACTGAACTCATACTTTGAGAATTAGTACATAGGACATTTAGGAAGTGAATGGTATACAGTATGTTCTGATTCAATAAATAATACCCACAGGTTGATCATCAGGCAGCATCTACAGACATTCCAATAAGGGACAGATATCTGGCTGAGCCTACAAGATCAAATCAAATACCTGTACAGTTAATAGCCAGGAACCAGATTCACCAGCAGCCAGAAACTGGAGTTCGTATGGCAGAAGGTGAGAATGGAAGTTCTATATTTCCATTATTGGATTCCTAACCACTTCCTATGGTACAATGATGCAGTATTTGCTTTTTCCTGGACGTTTCTGACCTTGCTAAGTTTTTTTCCTTGAAAATGTCAAATGTTTTTTCTGCTTTATTACAGATCTCTTCTTTGGTGAGACGAGAGTTGATTTCCGGTCCCTTCAATTTGCTGGCCCAAGCAGGTTTACGTGCAGTGAGCCAGGCTGCCGTTGCTCTTTCGACTCCCAGAAAGGGCTGCAGCTCCATCACACCCAGATGCACACAGAAGAAGGGAGAGACACCTGTCCTAAGTGTGGCAAAGAGAGCACTAGAAGTGGGATAACCCGACACCTCCCATACTGCCAAGGACATCTGGGGTTGTATCAGAGCAGAAATCCTTCGTTAACCCAGTTTACATCAACTTTATTAAACAGGATCCAGACTTCTCACCCTGCAAGTATAGTCTCTAAAGCACAAGGTGAGAGGAGAGGAATGGAGGGATTCATTATTTCTTTCTTGGATTTGATATGGGCTCCTAACCTTTAATACATTTTGAATGAATAGGAAAATGCAGTAGAAGGCTTCTTTGCTGTCACCAATGACAGATTGACAGATTAAGATGAGCAAGTGACTGAGCCTCTAGGAAACCTAAAGAAGTAGCTCATACCGTCAATTTCGTCTGACTACTTCCATTCCCAATATCCGTATTCCTTGTATTCGACAAACAATCTGATTTTGTGGTTCTTTTGTCTTTTCTCAGATGAGAAAATATTCAGTTTCCAGTCCCTTCAATTTGCTGGCCCAAGCAGGTTTACGTGCAGTGAGCCAGGCTGCGGTTGCTCTTTCGACTCCCAGAAAGGGCTCCAGCTCCATCACACCCAGATGCACACAGAAGAAGGGAGAGACACCTGTCCTAAGTGTGGCAAAGAGAGCACTAAAAGTGGGATAACCCGACACCTCCTATACTGCCAAGGACATCTGGGGTTGTATCAGAGCAGAAATCCATGGTTAATAACTAGAGTTGATGCTGATTCTCAAACAAGTTCCCAAATCACATCCACCTTATATGACTGGACACAGAACTACCAGACCAGTGAAAGATTAACTCTACCACAAGGTGAGAACAAGGGACATATAGTCCTTGAAGTGTAGGAAAGTGGTCTACTACCATTTACTACAACATGAATCACAAGAAGAAATTTAACTATGTCTTTTAATTGTAGATAATATCAGAGTGGGATACTTAGTCTATTCACTGTATTTTGTATGATAGATTTTTGAATGCTAGTGTTGCTTATTATCAGTGAAATTAATGTAAGGACCATGGCTAGAATAGCTAAACCGACAGACTTCAGTGTAAAGGAATTTTAACAGAATACAGGTAGTCACTGAGTTACGTAGTACATAGTTTACATATTCTCAGCAGCCCCTAGGTAGCAACCTCTTTAAAAAATAAAAATTCAGAGGCACGTACAATCATTTGTGTAGTATATGTAACAGAACTACTTACTGTTCTTTGTAGCCCATTTGTTTTTTCTTGTAAATTTAAACTGTATATAACCTTGGCTAGCAGGTGTAAATTTGATGTGAAAAGTGAAACTGGAGCAGTGAAGAAAATGATATATTAAATAGATATGAAAAAGGTGACTCATTATCAAAGTATAGTGCAAGTATAAACACATTGATTTGTTACTTTAATGCTTGGGTATGCTAAAAGGACATCTGGAACATCTTTCTATATGCATTAATGCACATAGAAAAGCTTTAGAAAGCTTTAAATGTATGCAGTACAGAAAAAATATAAAAATGCAAGAAACTAACCCCTACATAAGTTGATGACAGTACTTGAAATAAGAGCATTTTTATAATATTCCTTTCTTTATTTTCTTAAATTCTATTAATATCTAAAAATCATTATGTGCAGGGCCAACTAACCCAACTAAAAAGAAATGTATAAAACCAACAAAGTTTGTTAAAACTACAAAAAGCAAAGGAAGTTTATTAGCTTTTAGTCTGTGAGACGTCTTTTACATTTAAAAGCTTAAATGTCCTATATAATCATAATTTTGTTGTGACTTTGTACCTCTGTTGATCTGTTGCTTTACTTTCCCAGCACACTAGTTCCTGCTAGGTTAACGACATAGTTGCTATGTTACTCATGTAGTTGCTACTGTATGTTGTAAGCTGGGCCAATGGATAGCGGATTACGAGTTGGGCTAGCCAGGCTGGCCAGTGCATCCAGCAGTGGAAACACCTCCTCCTATGGTCTGGCTAGATAGGCTAGGTAGATTTCATTTTTAATGTCACTTTGTTTTCCTTCACAGCTTGGAAGTCTGAAGGCGTCCAGCCCTACAGGCCGCCTATACCCACCTCCTCATTCACCTGCAGCTGTGGTCGCTCCTTCGACACCCAGAGAGGACTAAGTCTGCATCACACCCTGATGCACACGGCGGCGGGCCGGGCCACCTGCCCTTCCTGTGGCAAAGAGAGCACCAAGAGTGGGATCACCAGACACAAGTGCAAGGGAAGATAAGCACCTCATTGGTAAAGTCAGTTAGTCAGTTAAATGATATCCAGGTATTTTTGTGTGGTGTCTTATCAGGTGAGAAAAACCTGTCTATGTTGAATTGTGTATTTGGTATAAGGAAAAAAGTTCCATCTGGTCGGTTTAGAGAGGAGGTTTGTGCCTCTTAGTTGATAAGTGACTTTACTAGTCTCCTTCTGAATTTGTGTCTCATTAGGATGACACTGGGACAGTCTGTCTACGTTTTGGTTGTGTAGAATACCGAGTACAGGTACTCACACTGTCACGAACAGTTCTTTCCGGGCCCTATGCGGACGACACCATCCGGAATTGTGAGGATACAACAGGGAAAATAGTCATGCAGGAGAAGGGTCTGGAGATGGGGGGCGTGTCCGAGGAGTGCAGGTGTCCAGGGGGAGTGAATCCAAGGCGAACAATCCAAGAGTATATCCAAAGGGGGAATCCAAAACGGGAGGTTGAGTCCAAGACCAGGGGATCCATCCAAAGTAATTAAAAACCAGAACCGGGTCGGGACCGGCGGGACAGGGAATCAGGAACAGAAAACTAAAACCATGACGGAGCCAGACGCGGCAGGACCCCCGGGCTCTCACGAAGCAGGATTCAATGAGAAGCCTCGGGCAGGTGGAACTAAAAAGGGGCTGGAATAAGGAACAGGTGTAAGCAATGGGGGAAAACTAGGAAGGGCTGGAGCGCCCTTAAGAGGGGGAGTAGCGATCGTGACACACACATATTGTAAATATTTGTAAATAGTAGTAGATGTGTTTTCTACATTAGTTGTGCACATAAACACATGCTTGTGTCTTACACAATAATCTCATTTAATCTGAAAACCACGTACTGTAGTGCCAAGAAAAAAAGAAACCCCACTCAACATATCCTGATTACTGGGATGTTTTATTATTTCCCTTTTATACATGTGCCTGCAAGGCAAGATGGTGTCCCTAGCTTTCACAATTAAAAATTTACTTTATCCGTTTATTTACAATACTTAAAATAATGCTGATTCTGCTGAGAGTGATGCAGGCAAGTTCTTATCATAGGTTATGATAACTCATACCCGATCACCATGTGGTATGGCAACACCTCTTCGCGAGAAAGAAAGGCACTGCAGAGAATGGTCAATATGGCCCACAAGATCATCGGCTGCGGTCTCACCGAGATTAAACAGCTCTATGAGGACCGCTGCCGTGGTAGAATTCTGGCCATCACAGAGGACAGTCACCACCCCGGGCATGAGCTCTTCACCCCACTGCCCTCAGGCAAGAGATATAAGAGCACACGGACACTTACCACTAGATTCTTCAATAGCTTCTATCCACAAGCAGTGAGACTGGCGAACACATTTAGCCATCCCCCTCGGACCACACCTACACCATCACCATCTACCTCTTTATGATTTCTTATCTATTGCACATCTCCAGTCATTATTTACACGTCTGTATTGTTTACATTCAAACTGTCTACATGTTTACTTGCACATTGTCTATTGTTTGTACATTGTCTTGATGCACTGTTTGCACTTTGTTTTGTTTTTTACACTTGTTTTACAATCGAGAGACTTTCTGTAAGTAAGAATTCCATTGTACCAGTACTGGTTACATATGACAATAAAGTTCAAGTTCAAGTTCAAGTTCAACTGCTATAGACCTATATCCATTTTGTGTCACCTTTTTAAAATGGAAAAGCGTGTTAACAAGCGTTTAACTATGTGTGTGCCCTGCAGTGGACCGGTAACCCGTGTAGGGTGTATTCCTGCCTTGTGCCCCCTGATGTCAGGATAGGCTATGGAGTAAGTAATCATCAGATTATAGAAGGTTGGATGATAATTATTTTCTTTCTTTGATTTTTTTTCTGTGCAGCAGTCGTGTTAGCTTCTCAGTCAGTTTGTCATTGTAAATAATCTGTTCTCAAGGAAATTATAAGGTTAAGTAAAGGCTTATTTTTAACTTTTAAGAGAAATTTATATTTGAAACTGTCAGTTTACCAACTACACTTTTTAAGTGTAATGTTTTGGAATATTTTTTTTCTGTTTAGCTGTTGTTTGATACTTGCTTTGAAATGACTTTATACGACTATAGTTGTTAATGTAATATTACTGTTATTATTGTGAAACAGTTAAAGAATGAACAAATCTTTAGATACATTGTCTCAAAATATTGTAACTGAACAGGGCAAAATGTTAATTCAAAGTGTAATATGAATAAAAGTGCTTTTGAAAATCGAAACAATGTGTTAAACCTAAGAGGTGTAAAAGTCCTATATAAAAAAATTGTAAGGAGCACATATAATTTATTTTTGTCTTTATTTTACAAAATCAAAGTTACATACTTGTTAAAACCACAGGCATTGTTATGTTATCATATGTGAAAAAATGATCATTTCTGTGCACGTCATTTATAGATTTAGGTTTTGAGTTGCTTAAACTAATATAAAACAGAAACAAAAATAAAGACTAAACAAAAGTAAATTGTACACTGTACTGTATTGGAATGGTAGATGAGACTAATAAGTATGGATGATTTCTCAAAGGATTTTTAGGTGGTAACTTGATATTTCTGTCCCTCTGAGAAAAAGGCTGATGGACTAACATTATGTGATACTGTATATTTGAAACACCCATCCAAATATTTATCTGTATCCTTTGGGATTCCCATTTTTAAATATTCCATTAATCCGACACCACAAAAATAGACATGCCAAAAGTTATGTCAGTTATCACATAGCCTTCTACAAATAAAGAAATAAAACATCCGAACAAGGCTCCATAGCCAAAACAGTTTGCTTCCTTTCTTTTGTTTTCAGCATGGAATAAACCTATTACGTGTTCCTAAAGAAATAAAAGCTGCTTCTTCTTTAGAATCTCTTTGGTTTGTTTGCTTGGTACACAGATAAACTGAATGTCATTTTTAAAAACAATGAAGTTTATAATATTTGTTGAGATTGTAAAAGAGTTTTGTAAAATAATTCCCCCTTATTAACCTTTTAGTCGGAAAGCATGGATGTTTATCTTGCTGGCATCATTTTACTTTAATAAAAGAAACAAGCAGGAAAAAAACTAACAAATATAAATGGTACTGTTTTTGACAATTAGACTGAACCAAATCAAAAAACCATAAAGGAAAAGGTTTTGTAATTTGCAGTTGGCTAGCGAGGGTGATGTGTGCAAAACAATGTTATTTTTACTGATTTATGAGATTGTTTTGTTCAAATATTTTGTTGGGATTTTGGTAGGATATTCTGTATGTACCAATACAGATGTTTTAAAAAGCTTACCTCGTTTTAGTTTTGCTGGGTCTCTAAGATACGTAACCCACATTTGCTCATGTTTCTGAAATCTTAACTGTACAATATACAATAACAAATACAATTCACATGTAAATTAAATGCAATAGATTTAGTTGCTTGAAGACTGCGAGACAACATACTGTAAGTAAAAAGTAAATTAAATGCTAATGTAAAAAGATTCTGGGTAGTTCTGTGAACAATTACTAAATCAGGATAACATCAATATAATTTAATCCCTTACGTGACTATGCAGCCTTTTAAATTTCTTTTTTATAGAAAAATTTTGCTGGCACAGAAATTGTGAACACAAAGGAACACAGGTTACACAAAAATGTACAATGGACCTAAATATAATACACATATTTCTGCATATTATTGCAAGGCAGCACAATCCCTTCATAAAATAGTGCTTCTTCAAGTTTAGAACTTCAGGTTAACTGAAATACTTTTTCAATCCCTTAGTACACACTCTAAAATAACCCTCCTACTGTTGCTATTCTACATACAAATCCTTGTCCTTGAACTTAAACCCAAAGTAGGGACCCCTCACTTGGTTTAGTTTTCCTCAAAGAAACTTTGGCTCAACAGCGTGTCACCAACACCTTTGAGTACCTTTAGTAATGGAGATGGCTGCCTGCTGGGAGTAAGATGAACTACAAACCAATACCACAAGGTCCCATGATTCGGAAATGAAATCTCCGTGGCTACAGTACGTGAATCTAAGAGCATGAACCTGTAAAGCTGTATCCTGCTGTGAGAATTCCAGTGTGTGATACATACACATCCCTGATTAGCTCCTCAAGAAGTAAAGCCTAACTGTCATTAAGAACTGACAAGTAAGTTTTTTAGAGAAAATATGGAATTTTTGCCAAAAACTCCCCACAGAGCTGCATAGAGGTTTTTACACGGGGGCCTGGATTTGGAGCTGATCAACTTTATTTGCTCCTGCCTAAGTAAAGAATACACTTACCAGAATCTTTGTAGAATCTGTCACACTGCATTTGGTAAAGTAAGGATTCAAAAGAATTACAAGATGGCCATTTAGAAATGCTTTAATTTAATGGGAAACCAGAAGGCTTGGTAGACAATGGGCACAGTTTTGCCAAATATACTGTTCTCACAATATTGAATTGTTTAAATAGACAATTTAAACTGAAAGGTTTTCAATAATCTATTAATCTTGTATATGTATAATACAGTATATAATTTAAAATCTCCTTTAAACTGCATTCTGTGTAATTGTTTTTTTTTCTATTGAGAATGATGTTGGCCATGCCAATTAATTGTTGTGAGTGGACTTTTTCTAAATGACTCAATGACTTTTTCCAAATTGACATGCTTCTGGTGTATGCTCCTGTATTAATTAGTAATCAGAAGTCATTTGTTAAGACAAAAAGTCAGAGGATGCATCTAGTATGATAAACAACAAACTGACACTGATAACAGAAAGATACATGTGATCAGTTAAAATAGAATTTATATATCCTTTTCCTAAATATTCACTGTGATCTTACCTGCTTATATTAAAAAACAATGACAATTCTTCTAACTGTATAGAAAAAATAATATTGTTAAGGATAATGCACTTAATCTTTTAGGGTAAATTGGAACACATGAAAAGCACTTACTAACTGGGGATGATCCCATATTCAGTACTCAAGATCGGTATTAAGTCTAGGTTAATACCAATTGCAAAGGACTTGGCTGAAATTAGTCCCCAGCTCCATGCTAAAGATGTACTCAATTGCAATAAACTTAAAGTAACAGCTGCTGCCCTCTAGAGGTTACTAATGTACAGGACTAAGTTACTATACTTGCAATAAACTAAGCTATAGACTATCTTCTGTAGTTAAATGTACAGTACAGGTATATAAAATAAAGCCTCCAGTAGCTTAAACTTCAGGAAATCAGGCTCATTATAAAAATCATGTCAAGATCCACAGACATAAATTAAGAAATACTCTTAGATGAATGCAACAAAAACAGGACTTGAAACTTAGTGTATGAGGTTTATAACCTATATGAGGTTAGCAATATTTTTATACATAAATGAAGCCCACGTCTATCATAAAAAAATGAATTATCAATGTTTTCTCTCACCAATTAAATTCCAATCCACTGTAATATGCCGTATGATCAAATTCAAACAGCATCCAACAGCAGCTGGACTCATTTCTAAGACGTATTAAAATTTATAGAACAGCTAGTTATGTACCTTCATCTGGAGTATGTAAGCATACATATATTTATTTATTTATAACTAACATTAAACTATCATGATCATTCAGTTATTTATACGACAGTGATATATATATACTGTATATTAATGTTGGTTCACATATTAGCTTACTGGTATGAATAACGCAAACATTCAAGATCAGACAGAACAACAGCTGAATTCATAGTAGTGCTCTAAGAATAGGATCAGCTGGTCTCCAGCTCTGTTCCACAGGTTATTTCCTTGCAATTGTGCAAGGGAATGATCCCAAGACAGTACCGTACTACCTACAGTAGTGTTCAACTTAGTATGCAGCTCCGAACTAAATCATAAGTTCATTGCAATTGACCCATAGTGTCTAATGTTTTCTAGCACTATTTGACGGACTCTGTAAGTAAGGATAAAGATAACAGGTAAAACCCTCAGTTGACACTCTTGGAAGTAAATAACCAAAAGTGGTGTCTACTTTTCATAGTTAAGATTACATTCATGGCTTAAGTAGCCCTTTTGTCCAACTGCAGTGTGGTATTGTTGGAAGATAAAACATGTGAGCAGTTACTAAACCAAGGTAAAAGTACTTTGCATTTTATTTTACCCATGTGAAAACCTACATTCATGGAGGAATCAGATGGGCAAAAGTAAGCTTCTATTTCAGCAGGTTCAGACTGTTTTAGGTTAAATACACCGTTTGAATGATATGTTCCTGGTTCTGAAAAGAATAAATAATTTTAACAAACTAAAAAGTCACAAAGTAGTTCAATTAATGCAGGGTGTCTGACAGCAGTGTGATAATTTCTCTTTGGACCTCGTTGCAAAGCAAGGCTGTGCCTGGTCTGTAATGGGTTGTGAAGGAAAAACAGATTGTTCCTAAAAGTGGTGTCAGTGCCACTTACAGGTCTGCTCTTCCTTCTAGATAAGGTTTCTCAAACCACTGCCTCAGTATAGGAACAGGCCCGACTGTACTGTAGGAGGTGCTGTCTTTTGGAATGCCATTAATTGAATGCACAGTTCAAAGAAGAGGTGTATGCAGCTGTCCTGGCTAATTTCCACATTGTACTTGCATAGTCTTGGCCTACCTAAAGTTCCCCTTTGATCAATCAGTGAAGCATCTTGTCAGTTTTCTTCTTGATCTGCTGTGTAGTTGGACTATTGCTGCTTTGTAGTATCCCACAGGGAGCAGCACCTCCTTGCCATTGCAGGGCACACACATTCACACCTTTGGCCAGTTTTCCCAGAAGCCAATTAACCTACCAGTGTGTCTTTGGACTGTGGGAGGAAACTGATGAACATGGAGAAAACCCATGTGAACACAGGTAGAACATACAAACACCACTCAGATAGCACCCCAGGTCTGGAATTGAGCACAGGACTCCAGCACCATGAAGCAGCAATGCTAAACACTGTGCCAGCTCGGCAGTTTTACAATACTATCCAATTAAACTGTTAAATGGCACTCTTCCTACAAAGTAATATTCTTTCCTTTCAAAGCACAGTACGTCCTCAGTTGCCACAAGTATAATTATCTGAAAAGCTATTTTAGACAAGACTGTATAAGGTGATGGAAGGGTCACTGTTCCCTGTGGCTCTCCATTTACTCAGAGAACAAACAGTGCCTCAGTGTGAACATTGTCATGATTTCTCCTTTCCCAGAAAAGCCCAGCAGTGACTACTGTAAATGTGAGTGGGCTCCAGATTGAGGCCATTGCATTCAATGAACTTTCTGACCAGAGGTGGTTAGAAACACAGGAAAGGTTGGAAAATCTGTTGTTCTCATTGGCAGCAACACTTAGCCTCTTTAAATTCAGTTTTGACCAAAAATAACCTGCAATCTAGAGAACAATGGTTGGGGGCATTCTTCTACAACTATAAAGAATGCAGTGTTTTTCCTTTTCATCCTCTTTAAAACCTTTTCTTCCCCAGAATTTTTTAAAAAGTAAGTGACATGCTAATGAAGTTTTCACTTTACCTGAAGTCTTACATGTTACAATTGTATAACAAACAAGTAGCACTGAAACATACACAGCATTTATATTTCAGAGACAAGATAATTTTGTCAACAAACATACAATTCATCATTCATAGGTATTATTTATCTCATTCATCTTGAATTCAGTCAGTGATTAAGCACCCTTTAAGCATGAATAAGATGCATTTCAGATTTATGGATAACATTCATCCATTACTGTATTTACGGCAGTTTAATTAATCGACATATTGAAACATTCCCAGCAAGAGAGAGAAAAGTTTCAGTTCATTTTGACAAGACATTACAGAATAAAGCCACAACACCTTAATTGAATTAAAGTTATTTTTTGAAATAACTGAAATAGTGTATTTTTGTATTTCCAAATTTAAATGTATTTTTCTCTTCCAACATACCAGACAAAGGCACATTCTCTTATTAATTAGAAGGCAAGTTTAGGTAAATCTTATGTAAACTAAAAAAATGATGAAATGTCACATGTCTGGAAGCAATACAATAAGGATATGTTTGACATGGAAATTATGTGGTTTTGAAGGTTCATGAGAAGATTATGCTGTCCTAGTGAATAACTCCCATGAAATATTCCATACTATTCCAATTTCCAGTTTTTGATTTGAGCACATACATAGTTGTATTCTTTTTATATTTCAACTGAAATACAACATACAACACAAAACATTCTGGAATGTTTTAAGCCAAAGCTTGGTTATTTTCAGTTTGAAATTTAAAAGTTACTTGAGACTTTTCACTTTCACGTTCATTTCTCTCTCTAAAATACTGTATAAACATCCTGAATTGAGGTCTTTAGCTTCTCTTCATTTGTTTTGCCTTTTATATATATTTCAGGTTTTTTTTATATCCTCTCATCTGCATTTTTTTAAATATATTTTAATTCTTGGATACTACTACTATAGCTATGAAATTCTGTACCAAAATAATTTTGTCCTCTAGAACTGAAACCGTAAAGTCAAAATACTTGTTCTGAGAATCAGAACTAAAACCTGAAAATGAGAATGTACTGTAGATTTAAAAAATATACCTAGTTTTACATTTTATGTGGCACTCTGTCACTGAAACACAGTTATTTCAATTTTTACAATTTAATAAATGTAATATATACAGTAGTTTTGTTAAAACATACTAATATTTAGTAGTCAGTAATGCTTATTCAGACATGACTGAACACTCATTCATCTGATCAAATGGTAGTACTACTAGTGATTTATCTAATTTATTCTACAAGGTACCAATACTTGTGTCTTCAACTGTACATATCAGTGATCTCCCAGCTCATTCAAATTTGGAGGAGACTGTATCCAGAGACTCAGAACTTGGAGACCCTGGTATCTGTGCTTTAATTTTGAAACAGATTAATTCCACTGTATAACACACGTGGAGCTCCTTTAAATTGTGGATGTCCGGGTAAAACTGGCCACCTACAGTTGGAATAACAAACGTTTCTTTGAAGAAAACCTTGTGAACAACTTCATGACAGTTGATTTCAATATTCAAAGTCAGCAGGCTCATAAGTGTACAGAGATAAAACTGAATGTTTCGCCTTTGTGCCTGGTGCACTGACGGGTCACTTGTCCAGGCTGAAAATGAAGTTCTGGTGGCTAGCTTTGTTTTTGGGCACCTCCTTCCCCTTGCTTCTCAAAGGAAAGACGGTCAAGTGGATCAAGGAATCTGCGGACAGGAATCTTTGCAAAAGAAATTTACTCAATGGCCAGGAACCCTCAGGCTTTGAGCAAATTGCGAACAAAATGGACCGCATCTGCCAGTGTTTTGGCAACAAATGCTTCTACATTGCATTGTTTGACCAAGAAAGACGTATTCCTATATACTCTGCTCACAGCACTGAAGTCATGAATAGTCATGAATTTCTATCAGATATCAATAACTGGCACATTGATCCAATGGTAAGTTAAAAATGTTTTTTTTTTGGAAATCATGGAAAACGTGTCTTAAAAAGGATTATGAACAAAAACAATCAAAGTCTCTTTTTTGGCAGAAAGCTACATAGCAATGGGCTAATCTAAGTATTAAATATCTTGTACTCTGAACAATGTATCCATCTATTATCAGAAAGTCTCTTATTCCTGGTTAGGGTCATAGCAACCCAGAGTTTATCATCCAAACACTGGGTGCATGACAGGACTACAACCTAGGTAGGACATCAGTCCATCACTACTTAGCTATACGTTCTGAGACAAAAACCTGTCTAAAAATCATCCTGCAGTTTGTAGACATATTTACTTCATTTTTTTCTGTGGACTATGGAGTTAGACTTTAATTGGCTGGAGCACAGTTTGGTTTCTTCATTCCAATTTCTCTCTCCCTGTATCCATCTAACACATTTCATCCTTTCTATGTATATCATCTCATTCCTCATGTTC